>NW_027957545.1:0-212 GCF_054177405.1 Leptonychotes weddellii
ATAAAATAAAATTAAAAAAAAAAGTAGGAGTGTTTAAAACTAAGTATCAGTTTCTGTAAGAAGCCCCACTATACTCTCCACCTCTATATTAGGTAACTTCTCATGTATTCTCATATTCCATAGTATGTTGTACTTAGTCTTACCATAGTAGTACCTACCACAGAAGTTTTTTTAAATTTTATTTTAGCCTTTTAGTTTTTTATTTTGTTAAG
>NW_027957546.1:0-212 GCF_054177405.1 Leptonychotes weddellii
CTGTAGCCTGGGGACCAGGAGCAGCACCGAGGAGCAGTGACCTGGGGGACAGACAGATGGACAGACACGGATTGACAGGAATGCTGTGCCATTTATATAAATGTAAATATGCATTATTCACAAGCAAATCTCTGTAGTTTTCACAGGTACGTAAGAGACCAAACATATCAGTCGATCCTCTCATTTGAGGCTGGGAAATGGGGGTCATGCAA
>NW_027957547.1:0-212 GCF_054177405.1 Leptonychotes weddellii
CCAGCCTGGAAGCGCACCATTAGCCCATCTCCACATCCTCTGTACAGCTGGGCTGTTGACATTACCAGAGTCCTGTCCTTCCCTAAAGGAGTCAGGAAAGACAGGAAGATGGAAGGAAAGTTTCTAACACACCTTAGGGTAGGGTTCCTTCACCTAGAATCTGAGAGGGGGAGAGAATCAAAGCCTGCCTACCCTAAACTGTGCCAGAAAAG
>NW_027957548.1:0-212 GCF_054177405.1 Leptonychotes weddellii
AGAGAGAGAGACAGAGGCAGAGGGAGAAGCAGGCTCCCCGCGGAGCAGGGAGCCCGATGCGGGACTCGATCCCAGGACCCTGGGATCATGACCTGAGCCGAAGGCAGACGCTTAACCGACTGAGCCACCCAGGCATCCCCCAGTCTTTTTTTTTTTTAATTAAAGATTTTATTTTTAAATAATCTTTATACCCAATGTGGGGCTCAAACTTA
>NW_027957549.1:0-212 GCF_054177405.1 Leptonychotes weddellii
CTTGTAGGAGATACACTTCCCATCCTGGCACTGGAACTCGTTTCTCCCACATTTGTCTTCCGCTGAGAGAGAAGGGAAGAGGAAGGACCATTCAGCGCCAGAATCGGAAACTCACAACGCCACCTGTGTGTGTCTATTTCCTGCCAGCTGAGGAATGAACCAGAAGTAGAATCCGATCGTTCCCAGGAAATACAACACATTTCATGAACCAC
>NW_027957550.1:0-212 GCF_054177405.1 Leptonychotes weddellii
GAATGCGGCGAGCAGAAGAACTATGCCTTTTCATATAAGGGAGCTCATTTAGGCTCATTGAACGAAAGGTTCTCACCCTTGGTGGCAGGAGTCGTCCCAGGAGCCTCAGCAAAATGAAATCAACAAAAAAGAAATCAACAAAAACCCGCTGAGGATCCATCAGCCTGGAGATGGAAACCTTTGTTATAGAGGTAGGATATACTCTAATCACA
>NW_027957551.1:0-212 GCF_054177405.1 Leptonychotes weddellii
AGGAGAAGAAGGAGAAGAGGAAGAGGAAGAAGAAGAAGAAAGAGAAAGAGAAAGAAAAAGAAGGAGAAGAAACCCCCAGATTTAGGAGAAATAAATGTCTACTGCTGTATGAGTTTTGTGGTTGTTACCCAGCAAAAGCACACAGATACAGTACCTGACTCACTAGGAACACCTACTGGGAGGTCAAAGTAGACAGCAACAAAAAAATCACT
>NW_027957552.1:0-212 GCF_054177405.1 Leptonychotes weddellii
AATGGGTGGAAGCGCTTTTGGAAAGCATACTCTGCCTGAAGAAATGGGGCTGGCTAAGGAAAGCTCTTCGCCAAAGACTCCCTCCTGGGCGAGACCCCCTGGGCCCTCTCGGCCTGGGTGTGGGCGCTCTGCCTGTGACTTGGAGCCCCACAGCCCCTTCCTACCCAGCAGTGCCTGGCAGAGAGCCAGGCTCAGCAGATGCACACTGATCA
>NW_027957553.1:0-212 GCF_054177405.1 Leptonychotes weddellii
CCCTGGGGGTGGTCCCGACAAGCAGCACCTTTTCCCAGCCGAAGAGCCGAGGCTGCACAGCTGGACAGATGGACTGGTCTGCTCTGGTCCCTCCCTGCCCTGCTCCTCCCTTTGGTGCCAGGGACCCAGGATCGCAGGCCCCCGCTGCAGCAGGCTGGCACGGAGGGCCGCCCACCAGCCCCCTGGCTCTCCTGCAGCCTCCTGTTATCCCA
>NW_027957554.1:0-212 GCF_054177405.1 Leptonychotes weddellii
CGACGCATCTGCAGGCTCAAAGCCTGCACTCCTCATTTGCGAGCTTCGCTCCGTGCAACGATCTCGTTTTTGTGTGTGAACTAATAGGGACTTAAGGACCCCAGTGCAGTTTCCTAAAAGCCATGGAAGACCCTCTCTACTGCCCCTAGAACTTCGTGAGGGGATTAGAGGCTCCTTCACATCTCCCTTGTCAGCCCCCATACCTCCCGATC
>NW_027957555.1:0-12445 GCF_054177405.1 Leptonychotes weddellii
AGAGAGAGAGAGAATGAGAGGTGGAAGGGTCAGAGTGAGAAGCAGACTGCCCACTGAGCAAGGAGCCCAATGTGGGACTGGATCCTGGGACTCCAGGATCATGACCTGAGCCAAAGGCGGTCACTTAACCAACTGAGCCACCCAGGCACCCCGGTCAAAACTTCCTCAGAACCGTGCTGTGTCCGAGGGTCTTCCCCACCCAATTCCTCCTTTTTTTTTTTTCCCTTTTTTCATAGCTGTCAAATTTACAATGTGGTCTGGAGGTTTTCCCAGTTGATTTCTGTCCCCTCCTCCCCTTTTATATTTTGCAGGCATTTCCGTAGTAAATCCTTTGAGCAACAAATCCCATCTTGGTGTTTGCTTTTAGGAGGACCCAAACTGATACAATTCATACAATTAATTTGCCTCCGGCCAAACTGTTTGAGAAAATACAGGACACAAATGACCGATATCAGAAATGAAAGTGGACAACACTGCAGATCATAAAGACTTCAAAAGGTTAATAATGGAATATTATGTGTGTTTTCCCAAGGACGAAGGAAGTTTACCAATTAAAAAAAAAAATTGATCTGACTTTTGAGTCAGGAAGTCCCACAGGTGGCATAGGTACAGTAGTAATTCCTAGCACAAAGGGATTAATGAACTGGATCTTAAGTAAAAATAACATAGTTTTGCTATTTCCATATGAACAGATTTGGAAATTTTTAAATAGTAAGTATGAAAATATAATATTTCAAAAATAATTTTTGAGAAGGGCTATGTCATTTTAATAAGTTTATCTCTTTTTAAGTTACTTCCAATGAAAAAGGAATCACTCAAAAATGTCAAAATCTCTGTTAACCCCAGGGCGCCTGGGTGGCTCAGTCGTTAAGCATCTGCCTTCGGCTCAGGTCGTGATCCCAGGGTCCTGGGATCGAGCCCCGCATCGGGCTCCCTGCTCGGCGGGAGTCTGCTTATCCCTCTCCCACTCCCCCTGCTTGTGTTCCCTCTCTCGCTGTGTCTCTTTCTATCAAATAAATAAAGAAAATCTTAAAAAAAAAAATCTCTGTTAACCCCATGTGACTTGTCATTATTCAAATCGTACTTGATTGCCTCAAAACTCTCCACTCTGGCATCGTGGATGTAGAGTAAGCAAAATAAAATAATACTAGAAATTAAATAATATCGAACTGAATAACTGAGATCACCTCTTCAATTATGATTAAGAATAAAAATCTGACATTAAATTCCTTAGTAATCTTTCTAAAAGCAGGATAAATAGGTTTGGCCAAGTTTCAATCACCCAGAGGATTTTTTTTTTCTTAATATGGAAAAAGTACCTAGACAGATGATTTAATGAAATAATGTATCTTTTTATGAGTGCTAGAAAAGTGATTTGAGCAAGAATATGTCCATATTTGTAAGAATGTACATATATTTCCTTGATTAAATAAAGCAAAATTGACGAAAAATTTCTTCAGGAAAATAGGGAAAGTGATTATTGTCATGGTCAAATAGAGACTTGAATACAAACATTTTCTTGAAATATTTACAGAAGTTTAATTTTTGCAATTTTCAAGTCCTTCAAATTTTCTCCCTAGATTCTTCTTTGCTTAAGAAATAAAATAGCTTTTTAAAGGTTAGATTTAAAAATGCATATTAGACTCTTGTGCTTTTAAAACATTACTATTTCTCCTCTATTAGGTTCTTGCCCCAGGCAAAAACCAACGCCTAACACAAATATTGAAAAAGAAGAAGAAAAAAAAGAAACCTCAAGAGACATACTAAGATATCTTAGGATTTGAACAATCAAAAAGGCAAAGGTCATATGGGTTATTTGAAAGCTCCTTTGAGGGAAAAATTGATCCATTCCTTTAATGTTCTCCGTAACAAGGATTAATTCTCTTTGAGTACTTTAAATAATATAAGGGAAAACCCATTAAGGAGAGGAGACTCAATTCACTGCTCTGACCCCCTGATCTATATGAGAAATTTCAAAACCAATCCCAGACTAATATATTCTCTATTGATTTTGATTTTTATATTATCTTAAACCCAGAGAGAGTTTATTTCCTTCTAAAAATATAGTTTAAAATGATCAAATAATACTCTATCCCCAAAGTTGCTATGAAGAAACTCTCCAAACACTAAAAAAAGTTCACAGTAGATGCAGGAGGCAAACAGTAGGGGATAAGAGGAATATAAATTGAAATTTTATCAATTCATATGTCATAATTTATTCTCTTTCAAAATGATGAATATTAAACAAGTTAGACTTCACTCTAATGAAGTCATAAATAATAACAAAACATTCTGTTTTTTATTATATATAATATGTAACATAATATTAATATATATCATATATTGATATAGCACTTTGTAGATTGCAAATGGCTTTACAGACTTTAATCTACACAATGATGTGAGTAAGCTTTGCTATTTAATTGCCTTTAATAGCTTGTGTAAGCAGTGAGTGGGCAAGCTGGGAGTGGGGAGGTCACCTCGGGCAGGTGGGACTGGGGCAGCATGCCAGGCTCCTTATGGCTCTACTCTGTGGAACTGTCTCTAGACTCTGGTATTGGAGCCACCAGCAGCTCCTGCAGTGACCATCCTTGCAGTGGTGTGTTCTAGGTCAATGGCTTCTAAGACTCCCGTTGGATTCATTTGACAGGGCAACATGGAGAATTCAATGGCAAAAAACCTCATGCTATCCATCCATATCTCATGCTATGATGTGTTCCCTGATGCATACAAAGAGGTAGTGCATTCCTCAGCAGATGTAGCTGAAAAAGCTGGCAGAATTATTACAGTGTTGCTTACCAGTATCAATGCAACAGAAAGTTATTCTGGAGCAAATGAAATTCGAAAAAGAGTGAAGAAAGGCTCACTATTAATAGATTCCCGTAATACTGATCCTGCACTTTCAAAAGAATTGGCCAAAGAAGTTGAGAAAATGGGAGCAGTTTTCATGGATGCCCATTTTTGGTGGTGTGGCAGCTACTCCATCTGGGAGCTTCACGTTTATGGTGGGAGGAGTCAAAGATAAATTTGCTGCTGCCCAAGAGTTGTTGGGGTGCATGTGCTCCAATGTGGTGTACTGGGGAGCCTTGGGGCCCCGCTCAACTGCAAAGATCTGCAACAACATGCTGTTAACTACTAGAATGATTGGAACTGCTGAAGCTATGAATCTTGGAATCAGGTTAGGGCTTGACCCAAAACGGTTGGCTAAAATCCTAAATCTGATCTCAGAATGGTGTTGGTCAAGTGACATTTATAACCCTGTATCTGGGGTGAGGGATGGAGTTCCATCCACTAATAACTATTAGGGTAGATTTGGAGCAACACTCATGGCTAAGGATCTGGAGTTAGCACAAGACTCTGCCACCATCAGAAAGAGCCCAGTCCTTCCGGACAGTGAAGCCCATCAGGTCTACAGGGTGATGTGTGCAAAGGGTTACTCAAAGAAAGACTTTTCCTGCGTCTTCCAGTTCCTATGAGACCTTCTGAGTTTACCTTTTGGCTGTGGACACTGTTGAAAACCAAACTCTATCTTGGAGAGTCCTTATAGCTCACTCCCCAAGTAAATGGGTCAAAGGTCACCGGTCTGCTTGTGATTGTCTAGGTCCCAGTAAACTCTAGGATTTTTCACCTATTTTTAATTGCTTATTTTTTTTTTATCTATTTAGCAAACATGTATTATCTGATTTTATTTTTTTTCTTTGCAAGCCACTGATGTTCTCTGTTAACTAGCTGATTGACCTTTCTCAAAAGTTTGATCCCTGAGTATCTTCAACTACATCATTTCATACTTCAATCAGGATCTTATTTACTCCACTTTACAAATAAAAACAAATATTTTTTCAACAGGATGAAACCTGTCTTAAAGAAAAGAAATTGGTGTGAAGAAAGAAGTTAGAAGAAGGGGTAGTATAGTTAATTACTACCTGTGTCCCTCAGGAAGTTTGTCCTGTTAACCAAGTGGTGGTATTCTTGCATTACAGAGGTTACTGATTTATTTTCCAGGAGTTGATAAAGCAAGAGAACTCTTTGCTTCATGTTTATAATTTGGACTCTGTTATATTATCTTAGTGTGTCCCTCTTGTAACAACTTCCAATACTCAGAAAACTTGTTTTTTATATTTTTTCTTCCTTATACATTCTTACTACATATTTTTTTTAATTCAAAAGAATGACATATTTAGAACTGTTTCAGAGCCATGATATTTGCTTTAATTATTATATTATTCTAAATATAACCATGTGATTTTGAATTCAAGTAAATTTCTGTGCTGACAATAAAAAAAAAAATTGTGCAAGTTAAGTAACCCCTCTAGGCCTTGGTTTCTTACTATAAAAGTAGGAAATTGCAGTAGATTATTTCTAAGCCCCTTTTTAACTAAAATAAATAAATAAATAAATAAGTAAGGACAGCTAATGCTAAAGAATAAATCCCCAAAGTAGTTTACTTTTCTTGTTACAATGCTCCAAGGTGGTATTATTTAACATAGTTTTTTTTTTTTAAGACATCTTTAAATATCTATAAATCACATACCATAAAATTCACCAATAGAAACTGTACAATTCAATGTTTTTTATTATATTCACAGTGTTGTTTTACCACACCACAATGTAAGTTTAGAACATTTAATCACCCCCCCAAAACCCCATGCCCATTAGGAATCACTGACCTCTCAGTGCTAGCAACCACTAATCTACTTTCTGTGTCTATAGATCTGCCTATTTTAGACATTTTATATGCATGGAATCATATACTATGTGGTCTTCTGTGACTAGCTACTTTCACTCAGCATTATATCTTCAAGGATCTTTCACCTTGTCGCATATTGTCGCATGTTGGCATTATTTCATTCCTTTTTATTATAAAGAATATCTAATTCTTTGAATGTATATTACGTTTATTCATCAGTTGATGGACATTTGTTTTTACTTTTTGACTATCATGAATAATCCTGCTATAAATATTTGTGGATAGGTTTTTGAGTGGACATATATTTTCCAATTCTCTTAGATATATACTTAGGGATAGAATCACTGAGTCATAAGTTAACTCTATGCTTACCATTTTGAGGAACTGCCAAACTGTTTTCTATAGTAACTGCAAGGAGAGTATCCTAGTTTTTCCACATCATTCCCATCACTTGTTATTATCTTTTTTATTGTTATAGCCATCCCAGTGGGTATAAAATTGTATCTCATTGTGGTTTTGATTACATTTCCCTGATGACTGATGATGTTGATCATCTTTCTATGTGTTTATTTGCTATTTGTGTATTTTCCTTGGAGAAATGTCTCTCTCTCTCTTATATGTGTGTGTGTGTGTGTGTGTATCATATATATTTTTTTTCTTCTATATTTTCTTCTAAAAGTTTAGTTTTAGTTCCTACATTTAGTTCTTACATTTACATTTAGTTCTTCCATTTTGAGTTAATTTTTGTGTATGGTGTGAAAGAGTGTTCCGACTTCATTCTTTTACATGTTGATATCCAATTGTATCAACTCTATTTCTTGAAAAGTCTATTCTTTCTCCATTAAATTGTCTTGGTAAACTTGTATAAAATCAATTGACCATAAATTTTAAGATAATTTTTTTTTTACTTTCAATTCTACTGCATTGATTTATGTGTTAATCCTTAGACCAATACCACACTGTCTTGATTACTGTGGTTATGTAGTAAGTTTTGAAATTGTGAAATATAAATAATATAACTTTATTCTTCCTTTTCAAGATTGTTTTGGGTACTTTGATGTCTTTTATTTCTATTTGAATATTAAAATAAGCTGTTTCATTTCTGAAGAATAGAGCTGGATTTTGATGAGTTTGCTTTGAAAGTGTACATCAATTTGAGGAGTATTGCCATCTTAAAGATGTTAAGCCTTCCAATCCATGAACATGGGAAGTCTTCTTTTTTATTAAAGTTTTCTTTAACTTCTTTCAACGTTTTCCAGTTTTCAGAATACATATTTTGCACTTCTTTTGTTAAATTTATCTTTATTTTTTTTCATTGATGTTATTTTAAATGAAATTGTTTCCATAATTTCATCTTTAGATGTTCGTTGCTAGTTTATAGAATACAACTGATTCCCTCTGCATCCTTATCAAAACCCCTGTGATTACATTTAGAGCCCAGCAGATAATCAAGGATAATCTTCCCATCTCAAGAGCCTCCATTTAATTACATCTACAAAGTCTCTTTTGTCATGTAGAGATTTTTTATAGGTGTCAGTGATTACAACCTAGAAAATATCTTTGGAATTGTTATTCAGCCTACCACAGGACGAATGGGATCTAAAATTAGTCCAAGCTCCACTCTTCATGCCATGTACCAGAGGGCATACAGTGTGAGACCTGAAGCTGAGGAATTATTTCCTTTGGTCCTTAACTACATGGTTGTATCTGAGGACTTTTAATTTTCTTACTTTTCTTTTTCTTTTCTTTTCTTTCTTTTTTTTTTTAGTTGCTGTTTTTCAGGAGGTGTTGAAGTAGAAGGCTTGTGGAATGCAAAAGGACAGTTATCTAACAATTCAAGTGTTAAAGGCTTTTATGGTTTTCTTCAATGTGTTTGTCCGATTTGATATGGGGATAATGCTGACCTCATAAAATGAGTTGAGAAGTATTTTTCTTCTTCTGTTTTCTGAAAGAAATGGTGTAAAATTGCCATTATTTCTTCCATAAATAGTAGAATTCACTAATTAAACCATTCAGAACTAATGTTCTTTGTTGGGATATTTTAAACTATGAATTCAATTTTGGTAGATTGTATCAAGCAATTGGTCATAGAGTTGTTAGTGTTTGTTTTTTATCTTCTTTTTTTTTTAAAAGATTTTATTTATTTATTTATTAGAGAGCGAGCGAGAGAGAAACAGCATGAGAGAAGAGAGGGTCAGAGGGAGAAGCAGGCTCCCTGCTGAGCCAGGAGCCCGATGTGGGACTCGATCCCAGGACCCTGGGATCATGACCTGAGCTGAAGGCAGTCGCTTAACCAACTGAGCCACCCAGGCGCCCTTGTTTTTTATCTTCTTAATGTCCATAGAGTCTGTAGGGAAATCCCCTTTTTGATTCCTGACAATGAATAATTTGTGTTTTCTTCCTTTTTCTTTATCAGTCTGTCTAGAGGTATTTCAATTTTTAAAAATCTTTTTATATTCGAGAGAGAGAACGCAAGAGAGAGAGCAAGAGCAGGGGGCAGGGGGGTGGGCAGGCAGAGAGAGGCTCAGCAGGGAGCCCACATTGGGGCTTGATCCTGATCCCAGGATCCTGGGATCATGACCAGAGTGGAAGGCAGATGCTTAATGACTGAGCCATCCAGGCACCCAAGAGGTATTTTAATTTTATCAGTCTTTTCAAAGAACTAAATTTGGTTCCATTATTTTTTCTCTATTTTTTCTCCTTAATGTCATTGATTTCTTTTATTACTTTTTCTTCTTGTTTTTTTATTTAATTTGTCTTTTTTCTAGTTTCTTAAGGTGGAAGCTTAAATCATGGATTTGATACACTTTTTCTTCTCGAAAATAAACATTTAATGTTGTACAGTAGTCCCACCCCACCCCACATCCATGGGCACATACTCCAAGACTTCCAGTGGAGAGCTAAAGCCGTGGATAGTACCAAACCCTATTATTTGCTGTTTTTTCCTGTAAATACATGCCAATCATGAAGTTTCATTTATAAATTAGGAAGAGTTCTCTGAGCTTCCTGGATCTGTGGTTTGTTTTCTGTTATTAACTTTGGAAAATTCTCAGCCATTTACCTTAAATATTTTGTTTCTCTATTTCTTCTCTATCTGGTATTATCATTGTGCATATGTTATATTTTCTGAAATTGTCCAGCATTTTTTGGATATTCTGTTATCCATCTCCCCTTTTTTCATTATTTTTTTTCTCTTTCCTTTTAAGTTTGTGATGTTTCAATTGACATGTATTCAACCTCCATTTTTCTTTCCTTCACTCTTTCCAATCTCCTGACAATCCTACAAAAGGCATTCTTCATTTCTGTTACAATGTTTTTATTTCTACCATTTCTTTTGAATTCTTTCTTAGAGTTGCTTATACTACCCATCTCTCTTTGTATGTTGTCCACTCTTTACATTAGAGTCCTTAGCATATTACTCAGTTATTTTAATACCCCAGTCTGATTAATTTCAAAATCCTTAGCATATCTGATTATGGTTCTGTTGCTTTGTCTCTTTAGACTGTTTTTTGTTTTGTTTTGTTTTGTTTTTAGTTTGTTTTTGTTTTTTGCTTTTCAGCATATCTTGTAATTTTTGTTGAAAGCTAGACACGATGTATCAGGTAAGAGAACTGAGATCAACACACCCTATTGATGAAGTTTGGGGGAAGAGAGGAAGCATTCTATAATTCTATGATTAGGTCTCAGAACTTTAGTGAGCCTATAGCCCTGGGCTGTGATCCTCACAAGTACTTCTCAGCTTTATTTAGTCCTTAAGTAAGAATGGAAGATTAGTGATGGCTGGAGTTAGATATTACCCGTATTCTAGGTTGGTTAAGCTCTGGTGAAATAGTTTCTCCTTGGTTGAAGAGAATAGAGAACTCTGGGCAATTACAAAATGGCTACTTTTCCATTCACCTTGCTAAAGCAGAAACAAAATTTGTTTTTTGTTTGTTTGTTTGTTTATTTGTTTTGTTTTGAGCTTCACCTTAAGAATGTGGTAAGGATCCTGGAAGTAAAAGTAACAGACGTGTAGGGTATCTCCTAAGGCTCAGCCTCCAGGAACTTTATCTCTCAAGTTAGTGTATGGCCAGTCTCCAACAATTAGTTAATTAACCTTGGAATGTTTCTTTCAGTTCTAGCTCTAGCAACGTTTTCTGTTCATGGTAAGCTATGATTCTCTGTATCTGCCTGTCTCTCCAGTTTGGGGAAAACCATTTGTTCTGCAACTCAATCTTCTGATGGAACTAAGATTTGTTGAATCGATTCATTTTGTTCACAATTCTTCTTGTGAGGACAGGAGTGAAGACTTCTAAGCACTTTACATGTCAGACCTGAAACTGGTTCTATACTCTAACAAAAACTGATACAAATCTCTGAATGATGCAGTGTTGTGAGTTCTTTCTCTGTTAGTGATTTGCAAGGGACTCACAGAGTTGAGGGACCAAGACCTGTGTCTAAGGCCACCTGAGATGTTCCTTGCTTTATAGTGAATCTCAATATTGTACAGGGTATACATTTGTTTGTGATCAGTACAGATCATCAACTGCAAATTGCTCAACATTCTTTAGAATTCTTAAAGAGACATATATCTTTATTCTTCTAAAATATTTAAACTTATTTTGAAAGTTCTAGTATATGTCACCAGTGATAACCAACTTAAATGAAGCAGGATTTTGATGTTGATTTGCCCAGAGCACTGATGAACATATTTATGCATCTTTGAAGGCCAAATATGATGTCAGTGGTGAGGGAATATGTAATTCTGTGCCATAGAATGAAGGCCACTTGATCAGTTGCCTTCTTCTCCTCACCCACAACCTGGGAGCTACACCTTATAACATTAAATATTAGAAGTCTGAGTTTTGACAACCAGGCACTTTTTGAAACTAAAAAAAAAAAAAAAAGAGGCAAGAAAAAAATAATTGTAATGTTTCACAAAACATGGCTCACAAACCATTTTTGTTCTTATCATATGGATGTTTTTAAAAATGCAGAGTCTTACATCTTATTTTAGATATACTGTATATGAGTCTTTGGTTTTGAGGTCTGAGAAAGTGAATTTGAAAAAGTTCTAATTTAGAGTGTTGGAATCCTAAAGTATAGTTTTTCTTCTAAGAAAAATATGAAGTTTAGGGATGATTCTACAGCAGTCAGCCTTCCTTAGGTATTGAGTATTATTATTTCATGGGGTAATACTATGGAATGTTTTGATACAACCTCATGCCTAACAAAATTATCCTTAATATATTTTTATTATTTATGAACTATTGTGAAATATTTCAGAAAATTTCACAGGAGTCTGATATATACAATTTTAGGTAATTCTTCCCCATCTAGAACAACTTGTCTACATGGTAAAAAATCTACATTTATTTTTAACTCTGAAATAAAGACTTTTTTTCTTTTTAAAGATTTTATTTATTTATTTGACACAGAGAGAGAGAGAGATCACAAATGGGGGGGCAGAGGGAGAGGGAGAAGCAGGCTCTCAGCTGAGCAGGAAGCCCGATGGGGGGTTCGATCCCAAGGCCCTGGGATCATGACCTGAGCCAAAGGCAGATGTTTAACCAACTGAGCCACCCAGGCACCCCTGAAATAAAGGTTTTTAATACTATAATTCATGAGCAAAATCTACGAAATTAGTTTCCTCTTTTAGATGTATTGTAGTTCTTAAATTCATATAGTATGAACTTTGTTAAGATTAACACATAACCTACTAAGTTATTATTGTATCATATTGAATGCTTGGATATTAAGCATTTATTTTGGGGATACAGAAGAGAAGATTTGGCTAGAGAGAAAGAAATAGTACAACTCCATTATCACTTAATAAAATCTGATTATTTTACTAGGAAAGATTCATACGAATAGATATTTTGGATGATTATTTTTGTTCTTATGACACTATGCCAAATTCTATCATATGTAGGCTCACTCTCATTTAGCTATAAGTGTGATAAATATAGATGATGGTATTTGTCTGGGACCCATTATTATGTTAACAATAAAAGGAGCCAAGGAAATAAACATCAAAACAAGAAAACTTAAATGAAGGAATCACACATGATATTCTGAAGTATCAGGTTGTAAATTGCATCACACACTTGCTAGCCCACACGTGAATAAATATCAATGATCTTGACACTTTTATATTGTTTGCTGGAAAAAATATTGGATCATTTGGACAATTAAACTCCTACAGGTCAGGTGACCAATCTAATGGCGTCTGGAGTTTTCTGACTGCTTCAGTTCTGCGTATGTGTCCTCCAGTTATCTTCCTCTGCTAAGATACAATGCCTTTTTTTTTTTTTTTAAATATGGAGGGAAGAGAAGATATGAATTCAGTGGAAATGGACTGACAAACATCTAAGCAGGCTTCCATCCATAACTAATCCATTACATGTACAGATACAGAGTTTACTTTTTCACACTTAATGACCCATCTACTTTCCCCAGAGCATATGTCTTTGCAACATATGCCCCAATGGAAATACAGAGAATATTTTTCTATGATAAGATAGACTTATCTGTATGTTGACCTTTTTTCTCCATGATATTTCAAATGAAGATCAATGGTCTTCAGCCAAGGACACAGGAGAAGCAGAAAAGGACATGAGCAGTGTGGAATAGGTAAGCCATGTAAGTTGAAGCATACCACTGGTAACGCTTGGCACATACATATAAATCTGATCAACCAAACCCCTATGTTTTCCATAATCAAATTCCAAATGAATATGATATTATTTTCTATTGTATAGAATTAAGTGGTATTTTTGATATTTCATTTGTATAAAATACATCCATATAGTGAAATAATAAAAGTATAAGGTACGCATGCTTATATCAGTGAGTAGAACCTTCATTCTGGGATATTTAAAATGAAAAATTAAAGCTAAAATTCTACTGAGAAAGAGGTGACATAACTCTCATTCTTATTTGTTCTCAGTTGAGTATCTATCCTTTCATATTATTATGCTGATTTGAATTTTTATTTCAGTGATGTATTGGAAGTCATTGGATATTTACACAGCCGTACTGTTATATATTTTCTAATAATTTAGGAATTGTAATAGAATTTAGAATTGTTAATAAATAAATTAGCTGACAACTTATTTTCTTCTTTTCCAAATACATAAAATCTTTATGAATATAGCCTGGTTTCTGAATGTCTTTCAATTGCTTTTAGCCTTGCTACTTCCTGATCCTATAAATTATCCTAATTGAATAAATGTTCATTTAATTAAGTTAAAACATACTTTGTTTTTTTATTTTGAAAGTCTGCACAAGTATGGTTTCCTGGTAACTGCTTAAAATTTCTTTTGGAATATTCAAAAGACTCAGCTTGTTCCTGTTTAGAAAAGGTTTGCTGAAAAAAATATAATTCAAAAGAGGCATTCTAATAGTTCATTGATATTGATATAGCCTGTGCTTCAGCAATACCGCATAGAAATGAAATTAAAATCACAAAAGCAGAAAAAAACATGCAGATGCATTACAGAAGGCAACACACCGGAAATAGAGCAATCGACAATCAACTTTCATTACCTTCTCATTTTTCTCTTTTATGCACAATCAACAGTGCTTTCCTTTTCTTTATTTATTCTGCCATTTACTTCAGTTTTAACCAAAATCTCACTTTAGTACGTTTCCTTTACTTTTAATTTCACATCCTCAATTTTTCTGAAGTTATTTACAATTATGAAAGTATATGAAGCAGTCCTCAGCAATCTGGTTTTTTTGTTCGTTTGTTTGTTTGGAATGTTATGTATGAAGAAA
>NW_027957556.1:0-1200 GCF_054177405.1 Leptonychotes weddellii
CCATTTACATTCAGGGTAACTCTTGAAAGATAGGAATTTAGTGCCATTGTATTGCCTGTAAGGTGACTGTTACTGTATATTGTCCCTGTTCCTTTCTGGTTTATGTTACCTTTAGGTTCTTTCTTTGCTTAGAGGACCCCTTCCAATATTTCTTGTAGGGCTGGTTTCGTGTTTGCAAATTCCTTTAGTTTTTGTTTCTCCTGGAGGCTTTTTATCTCTCCTTCTATTTTCGATGACAGCCTAGCTGGATATACTTTTCTTGGCTGCATATTTTTCTCATTTAGTGCTCTGAATATATCATGCCAGTCCTTTCTGGCCTGCCAGAAAAGGACAGTTAAAAAAAAAATTAACATTGAAAGACTACAGAATCATGGTAAAAAGGCCATGAATTCTATGTGCAGTATTCCCCTAGCACTGGAGTTCTGCCATTCTCATTGATCGGTAAACTTGGTCTTGGCTTGCTGTTCTTACTGATCTTCTGGGGGAGGGGCCTGTTGCTGTGGTTCCCAAATGTCTTTGCTGGAGGCGGAATTGCTCTGCCCTTGCCAAATCCGGGCTAAGTAATCTTCTCAGGTTTGTTCTCTGGAGATTTTGTTCCCAGAGGAGCCGAGAACTCAGTGCCCCACTCCTCAGTGAGTCCCAGAGAAAAGCAGTCAATCACTACCATCTCCCCGGTCTCCAGCCGCACTCCGTGCTCAGCCGGCCTGTGACTGAGCATTTCTATCTCTGGCACCTGACCCCATGTGGAGTCTCCAAACCCAGCAGATCCCTGCGGTGTGCTCCCATGCCGCTCCTCCCAAGGGCAGGAAGGGGAGTCTCCCTGGATCTGCTGCTTGTTGGGTCCCTGCTGGAAGAGCAGTGGCCTGACTGTGTCCCGGATCATGGTTTATGGCAACCCCAAGCTGGAAGCCCACGCCTCCGCTCCGTCTCTGCAGCCAGCTTCCTCACTCCAATACCTGGAGCTCTGCCACACTCAGGCAACCCAGTCTTTCTGTGACCCTGAGGGTCCTGAGACCACATGGTCCTGTGAGGTTTCCACCCCCTGCTGAGCCACTGGAGTGACATCCCTCAGTGGAGCCGACTTCTAAAAGTTCCGATTTTGTGCTCCGGGTTGCTATCACTTGACAGAAGTGGCAGACAGAGGCCCCCTGCCCCACCGTCTATCCTCCCAAATATCACCTCGGATTCACTTCTCTGCAC
>NW_027957557.1:0-212 GCF_054177405.1 Leptonychotes weddellii
CCACCATTAGTACTGAACAATTTTAAACAGTATTTAACATAAGTTAACCTTTAACTCATTTCATTGATTATGTCTAAATGATATTAAGCAACTTTTGGTCAAGTCCATCACATGTATAGCTTAATCAAAGTTAAAATATGTTGATCAAGTGCTTGTCTCTTGTCTCAAATGATGGTACTTTTTTATTTTTATTTTTATTTTTTATTTATTTA
>NW_027957558.1:0-212 GCF_054177405.1 Leptonychotes weddellii
AGTTCCCAAACCCTCTCTTATCCAGTTTCCCCCATTAACATCAAACATTAGTATGGTGCATTTATTATATTTATTTATTTTTTATTATGTTATGTTAATCACCGTACATTACATCATTAGTTTTTGATGTAGTGTTCCATGATTCATTGTTTGCGTATAACACCCAGTGCTCCATGCAGAACGTGCCCTCTTTAATACCCATCACCAAGCTA
>NW_027957559.1:0-212 GCF_054177405.1 Leptonychotes weddellii
AGTGCTAGAAGCCCGCGAGAAGTTGGATGGCCTATGAGCACAAGGGTGATTAACTTCAACTGTGCGTCTCCGGCTGGGCTCACACTCTTGCCAACCGCTAAACTCTCCTCTGGGAGGCATGTAGAGGGAAGAATGAATGCATGTGAGAGGATTTGCAAACCTTCAAGGGTGATGTTGGGTTCTGGATGTTGGCTGCCTGACTCAACTTCTAT
>NW_027957560.1:0-212 GCF_054177405.1 Leptonychotes weddellii
CATCATCTCTCATGGTTCCTCTACCCCTCCGACTTCCCCCCTTCATTCTTCCTCTCCTGCTATACCTTCTTTTTTTTTTTCTTAACATATATTGCATTATTTGTGTCATAGGTACAGATCTGAGATTCAACAGTCTTGCACAATTCACAGCACTTACCAGAGCACATACACTCCCCAGTGTCTATCACCCAGTCACCCCATCCCTCCCACCC
>NW_027957561.1:0-212 GCF_054177405.1 Leptonychotes weddellii
AGATCAGTGCCTCCTTTACTACTGATTTTATATCTTTTCCAGGGTGGGAGAAGACTCATCCCTGAATAAAAAGTGTGTAATTCTGTTGTAGCGAGAACCTCATATTCAACTAGTTAGCCAGTCAAAGGATGGTTTAACTTGAACATATTATCCACTTCCCAGCTTGGCATGTGCACCAGATAGCTCCAGCAATATGAAGTATTATGTTTCAT
>NW_027957562.1:0-212 GCF_054177405.1 Leptonychotes weddellii
GGTGATGGGTATGAAAGAGGGCATGTACTGCATGGAGCACTGGGTGTTATACGCAAACAATGAATCATGGAACACTACATCAAAAACTAATGATGTAATGCATGGTGATTAACATAACATAATAATAAAATAAAAATGAAAAAATAAATAAAACCTGTGTGTGGCCCACTACTTTTCAATGAACAACAAGCTTATGATCTGTTTGCTGTGCA
>NW_027957563.1:0-212 GCF_054177405.1 Leptonychotes weddellii
CACTTGGGGACTCACAGATGGCAGCGGCAGCCAGGCATTTCACGACAACCTCAGGGGGCTTGCAGCCTGAGTAGAAGGGCGCACAGACATACTCGGAGAAGCTGAGGCAGATGATGGCGAAGGATGTGGGCTTTATGACAAACAGGCTGGTCCAGGAAAAGAGGTAGGCAGGGATGGGCCCGAAGGCTTCCATCAGGTAAGGGTACTCGCCC
>NW_027957564.1:0-212 GCF_054177405.1 Leptonychotes weddellii
GTGTAAGGAACCGGAGAAAAGAATGAGAGCGACATCTCACCAAACAGATAATATTAATAAAGAGATTTAAAATTATTTTCAAAAAAATAACTAGATTAGAAGTCTGGAGTTAAAAAATTCAGTACCTGGAGTAAACAGTTCACTAGAGTGTCTCAAAGGCAGATTTGACCTAAGAAAAAAATAATTGGTGAATGTGAAAATAAGTCAATTGA
>NW_027957565.1:0-212 GCF_054177405.1 Leptonychotes weddellii
CTTAACAAAATAAAAAACTAAAAGGCTAAAATAAAATTTAAAAAAACTTCTGTGGTAGGTACTACTATGGTAAGACTAAGTACAACATACTATGGAATATGAGAATACATGAGAAGTTACCTAATATAGAGGTGGAGAGTATAGTGGGGCTTCTTACAGAAACTGATACTTAGTTTTAAACACTCCTACTTTTTTTTTTTAATTTTATTTTA
>NW_027957566.1:0-212 GCF_054177405.1 Leptonychotes weddellii
GATAAGGAGTCTTGCTTGAGGCTGTGTATTGTGCCTTTGGTGTGTGGAGACACATGTGTAACCTTCATTTATATTTTGGATATCTATATGGCAAGAGATTCTGTGCTCTTTACCCAAATGGAACAACCTCTCCTCTTTACAGGTCTCTTTGGAATGTCTTTTTCTTCTTTAAGTGAACTTTGGTAGTTTCTGTCTTTCTAAGAATTTGTCCA
>NW_027957567.1:0-1200 GCF_054177405.1 Leptonychotes weddellii
AGAAGAAGATAGCAGTAAGGGAAAAATGAAGGGGGGGATCTCAGAGGGGGAGACGAACCATGAGAGATGATGGACTCTGAAAAACAAACTGAGGGTTCTAGAGGGGAGGGGGCTGGGGGGATGGGTTAGCCTGGTGATGGTTATTAAAGAGGGCATGTACTGAATGGAGCACTGGGTGTTATATGCAAACAATGAATCATGGAACATTATATCAAAAACTAATGATGTAATATATGGTGATTAACATAACATGATTAAAAAAAAGGCAGAAAAAAAAAAGTTGCTTGTGGTTTGTCTTCCTCTCTGATTTTGTCTTGTTTTATTTTTCCCTCCCTTCCTCTATGCATCTCTGTTTTGTTTCTTAAATTCCACATATGAGTGAGATCATATAATTTTCTTTCTCTGATTGACTTATTTTGCTTAGTGTAATACCCTCTAGTTCTATCCACCTCATTGCAAAAGGCATTTTTTTGATGGCTGAGTAATATTCCATTGTATATATACACCATATCCTCTTTATCCATCTGTTGATGGATATCTGGGCTCTTTCCATAGTTTGGCTATTGTGGACAATGCTGCTGCAAATATTGGGGTGCATGGGGCCCCTTCAGATTACTACATTTGTATCTTTGGGGTAAATACCTCATTATGCAATCGGTAGGTGGTAGGGTAGCTCTATTTTCAACTTTCTGAGGAACCTCCATACCGTTTTCGAGTAGCTATGCCATCTTGCATTCCCATAGAGCAGTGTAAAAGGGTTCCCCTTTCTCCACATCCTCCCAACATTTGTTGTTTCCTGACTTGTTAATTTTAGCCATTCAGACTGGTTTGAGGTGGTATCTCTTTGAGGTTTTGATTTCGATTTCCCTGATGCCAAGTGATGTGGAACATTTTTTCATGTGTCTGTTGGCCATTTGTATGTCTTCTTTGAGAAATGTCTGTTTTTGTCTTCTGCCCATTTCTTGACTGGATTATTTGTTCTTTGGGTGTTCAGTTTGATAAGTTCTTTATATATTTTGGATACTAACCCATTATCTGATAAGACATTTGCAAATATCTTCTTTCATTCTGTCAGTTGTCTTTTGGTTTTGGTGACTGTTTCCTTTACTGTACAAAAGTTTTTTTTTATCTTGATGAAGTCTCAATAGCATATTTTTGCCTTTCTTTTCCTTGCCTTTCTTTGGAGATGTTTCTTTCTTT
>NW_027957568.1:0-212 GCF_054177405.1 Leptonychotes weddellii
AGCTGTTTCAGGTGGGGAACCCTGTTCCCTGCCGTGCTCTCTACCTGGAGGATCAGCTGCGGGGTGGGTGGAAACCAGCTTCAGATGGCGGGCAGGAGACCCACCCTCCCCTTCCCTGGACTCCCGCCAGATGCATGAGCTTGGGGGGAAAAGGCACAGGCCACATCGTAGAAGGGGATGAAAGGATGCAGGCAGACTCAATTCATGAGTCA
>NW_027957569.1:0-212 GCF_054177405.1 Leptonychotes weddellii
AGTGCCAGGCGATCCTCATCCGGAATGAGGTGGGGGGGGGACCTGGGGGGGCGTTCTCGTCGGAAATGCGGGGCGGGGGGCGGTCCTCGTCGGCAAAGCGGCGAGGGGAGAGGGCGCAGCGGGGCCGGGGTCTGGGAGCCGGCGGTGCGCACGGGTACCGAGGCCCCGAGTCCGGGCCGGGATCGCCCAGGGAGCAGGTGCACCCGCTCTGG
>NW_027957570.1:0-212 GCF_054177405.1 Leptonychotes weddellii
AGTAAGTCATGCGAATAGGATTTGCACTCCGGTGGCAGTTATCCCGTTTATTCTTGCAGCGTATGTTGGGCAAAAGACAGGTATCAGACACGTTCTGGATGGAGTCATGCAGAAAGGTGTTTTGAGGCTTACAGATCCGATTAAGATTATTGACAGCATGCATTGCATTGTTGCATTGTACAGGAGCTACTCCTATATGGTTAATTATAAAC
>NW_027957571.1:0-212 GCF_054177405.1 Leptonychotes weddellii
CTGGGTGTTATATGCAAACAATGAATCATGGAACACTACATCAAAAACTAATGATGTAATGTATTGTGATTAACATGACATAATAAAAAAAAAAAAACATAGCAGGTCACTACAGGAAGCTGTCCTTAAGTGTAGCAGAAATGGGTAATGGACCTGGGAAACAGGACACTAAGAAATCCACTCCTGGGCCTGCCACCAACCAGCTAGATGAC
>NW_027957572.1:0-212 GCF_054177405.1 Leptonychotes weddellii
AGAATTGAGAGTCAAAAGTGCTCTGTTCAGGAAAATTCAGTGTGTTGAATGATGGGCACCAGCCTAAAGGAAAGAGGAACAAAACATGCCCACATGCACGTCTCTGCCCGTACACACACAAGCTGGTCCCCCACATGTTGGGAGCCAGGCCTGCGCTTTACTTCCATGGCTGCTTCCTTCTTTGGGGTTTTTCTCTTCTTCTCAGAGTCAGA
>NW_027957573.1:0-212 GCF_054177405.1 Leptonychotes weddellii
AAACCCATAAGATACCTAAGAATAAACCTAACCAAAGAGGTAAAGGATCTGTACATTGAAAACTATAGAACAGTTATGAAAGAAATCGAGAAAGACACAAAGAAATGGAAAAATATTCCATGGTATTGGATTAGAAGAATAAATATTGTTAAAATGTCTATACTACCCAAAGCAATCTACACATTCAGTGCAATCCCTACCAAAATACCATT
>NW_027957574.1:0-212 GCF_054177405.1 Leptonychotes weddellii
TGCCTCTTTCTCTGGGAAATCTTTGACACTTGAGCTGTTTCCAACAACAACTTGGAATATTCAATTTGAAATAAATCCCATGATCTGTCAAAGGCAAGTTTTTTGAAGGAACATATGGCTGTCACTGTATTCAGAATACCAAGAATATTTTATATCAAGTTTCTTTTTTGCTTAAAATTTTAAAAAATGTAGGCCAAAGATTTCCCCCACAA
>NW_027957575.1:0-212 GCF_054177405.1 Leptonychotes weddellii
AGGGGTAGACGAACCATGAGAGAGGATGGACTCTGAAAAACAAACAGGGTTCTAGAGGGGAGGGGGGTGGGAGGATGGGTTAGCCTGGTGGTGGGTATTGAGGAGGGCACATTCTGCATGGAGCACTGGGTGTTATGCACAAACAATGAATCATGGAACACTTCATCTAAAACTAATGATGTAATGTATGGGGATTAACATAAGAATAAAAA
>NW_027957576.1:0-212 GCF_054177405.1 Leptonychotes weddellii
ATCTTCGTCACACTTTTATGTTCTGTGTAAAACAAGCCCAGTGAGTCCAGGGTTTTGGATAGGCAGGTGTAAATTACATATGCTCTCCATCTCTCTAGTGACTTTCTATTTGGTATTCATCCAACAAATATCGATCAGGTTTCAGAAAGCAGAGGGATTAGCACTGGTGAGTGATGAGTGTGGGGTAGGGGACATGATGCGGTGATGGCTGG
>NW_027957577.1:0-212 GCF_054177405.1 Leptonychotes weddellii
AGATTCTGTACATTGACTCCTGGCTAGGAATTGCCCGGACCCTTCCCCCCTGGGTGCGATTCACTTGCAATAGGCAGGGACAGGCCAGGGTCTTAATCGCCTCATCCAAGCAACCTAAAGAAAATTAGCAAAAGCCCAAGTCTCCACAAATCATAGCCGAAGATCCTGAGGACACACCGATCCTGGCCCCACTGTATGCGCCCTCAAGACCA
>NW_027957578.1:0-1200 GCF_054177405.1 Leptonychotes weddellii
AACTGTAGAAAGAGAAATTAAAGAAACGATTCCATTTACGATAGCACCAAAAACCATAGATACCTCGGAATAAACCTAACCAAAGAGGTAAAGGATCTATACTCTAGGAACTACAGAACACTCATGAAAGAAATTGAAGAAGACACAAAAAGATGGAAAAATATTCCATGCTCATGGATCGGAAGAATAAACATTGTTAAAATATCTATGCTACCCAGAGCAAACTATACCTTCAATGCCATCCCGATCAAAATTCCAATGACATTTTTCAAAGTGCTGGAACAAACAATTCTAAAATTTGTATGGAATCAGAAAAGACCCCGAATCGCCAAGGAGATGTTGAAAAAGAAAAACAAAACTGGGGACATCACGTTGCCCAATTTCAAGCTATATTACAAAGGTGTGATCACCAAGACAGCATGGTACTGGCACAAAAACAGACATACAGACCAATGGAACAGAATAGAGAACCCAGATATGAACCCTCAACTCTGTGGTCAAATAATCTTTGACAAAGCAGGAAAAACATGCAATGGAAAAAAGATAGTCTCTTCAATAAACGGTGCTGGGAAAACTGGACAGCCACATGCAGAAGAATGAAACTCGACCATTCTCTAACACCATTCACAAAGATAAACTCAAAATGGATGAAAGACCTCAATGTGAGACAGGAATCCATCAAAATCCTAGAGGAGAACATAGGCAGTGACCTCTTTGACATTGGCCACAGCAACTTCTTTCAAGATACATCTCCAAAAGCTAGTGAAACAAAAGGAAAAATGAACTTTTGGGACTTCATCAAGATAAAAAGCTTCTGCACAGCAATGGAAACAGTGAACAATACAAAGAGGCAACCCACAGAATGGGAGAAGATATTTGCAAATGACACTACAGATAAAGGGCTGGTATCCAAAATCGATAAAGAACTTCTCAAGCTCAACACCCAAAAAACAAATAATCAAGTCAAAAAGTGGGCAGAAGATATGAAAAGACACTTCTCTGAAGAAGACATACAAATGGCTAACAGACACATGAAAAAATGTTCATCATCATTAGCCATCAGGGAAATCCAAATCAAAACCACAGTGAGATACCACCTTACACCAGTTAGAATGGCAAAAATGGACCGGGAAAGAAACAACAAATGTTGGACAGGTTGTGGAAAAAGGGGAACCCTCTTACACTGTTGGTGGAAATGCA
>NW_027957579.1:0-212 GCF_054177405.1 Leptonychotes weddellii
CATTCTGACCATCCTCACTGGGCACCACAGAGGCAAGAGGGCGGTCTTCCTGAAGCAGCTGAGCAGTGGTTTGCTACTTGTGACCAGACCTCTGGCCCTCAATCGAGTTCCTCTGTGTGGAACACAACACAAATTTGTCATTGCCACCTCCGCCAAAATTATATCAGGGGTGTGAAAATCCCCAAACTTCTCACTGATGCTTCTCACTTCAA
>NW_027957580.1:0-212 GCF_054177405.1 Leptonychotes weddellii
ACTGTTATTATTGTATCATCATCCATGTGTTCTTTAATTTTGTTATTAATTGGTTTATGTCATTGGCTGCTCCCATGTTAGGGGCACTAATATTTACAATTGTTAGATCTTCTTGTTGGATAGACCCCTTTAATTCATTATGATAGTGTCCTTCCTCATCTCTTATTACAGTCTTTGGTTTAAAATCTAATTTGTCTGACCTAAGGATTGCT
>NW_027957581.1:0-212 GCF_054177405.1 Leptonychotes weddellii
AGCCTCTCCCTGGCCCAATCAGGACAAGCTCAGGTTGTTTGGCCCTACATCCAGTCCTCAAGGAGGTGGTATTGCTACTGTCAGGAGGGCAGGCTTTCAGGGTGGAGAGAGCTTCCAGAGGGGTTTAGGCAGAGAAACCCAGGGGATGGAGCAACAGCAGGTTTTGTGGGGTTTTCAGCCATTTGCTTCCTCTACTAGGGCAGGGGGAGTGG
>NW_027957582.1:0-212 GCF_054177405.1 Leptonychotes weddellii
CCTGCAGTGACAGGTCGCGGTGGACGGACCCTGGGCAGCCCTCCGCGGGGATCGTACTGGCAGGGAGCCCCAAGGCTGGCTCGAGATTCTGGAAGCTGCTCGAGGGCCGGCAGCCCCCAAGCCCCTTGCTGAGGGAGTCCGGTTTGGAGCGGCTGTCCACGGAAGGGGTCTTTTCTCCGCGCGGCAGCAGGCGGAGGGGACGGTCCCAGGGA
>NW_027957583.1:0-212 GCF_054177405.1 Leptonychotes weddellii
AGGAAAAAAGCTAAGCTCCTCTAACTGTAAGACCAAGAAGATATTTGAGAATAAGATTTTAGAGAAGACGGCATCAGGGAAATCCAAATCAAAACCTCAATGAGATACCACCTCACACCAGTCAGAATGGCTAAAATTAACAAGTCAGGAAACGACAGATGTTGGTGGGGATGCGGAGAAAGGGGAACCCTCCTACACTTTTGGTGGGAATG
>NW_027957584.1:0-212 GCF_054177405.1 Leptonychotes weddellii
AAGAAAATATCCAGACTCAATTATACTCAGGAAGAGAAACAGACATACTTCGGACCCTTTAATTTTATAGCAATAGTGTTACAGCTGAGATAGACCTATCTACTGAACTTATTAAAAACCTTGGGAACTCGGGCGCCTGGGTGGCTCAGTCGTTAAGCATCTGCCTTCCGCTCAGGTCATGATCCCAGGGTCCTGGGATCGAGCCCCGCATC
>NW_027957585.1:0-212 GCF_054177405.1 Leptonychotes weddellii
ACGCACTGTATCACTCCCAGGCCCCGCATGACCACACGAGGCGTGGATAAAATAAAAAAGTAAAACCGGCAGAACTCATCGGGCTTTTCTCTGGGACTCCTCCTCCCCGCCCTCTGCTTCTGCTGTGAGCAGAGACAATGGGACGCTCTCGAGCCACCAGATCACAGTTACTGGCCCCCCTGGCATCTCTGTGCAGGTGCGCGACATTATCT
>NW_027957586.1:0-212 GCF_054177405.1 Leptonychotes weddellii
ATAAAACCTGAAAAGACAAGGAGTTACATCTTACGGATGAACAAAGAAAGTGGTTCCTCGAGATGGAATTTACTCCCGGTGAAGATGCTGTGAAGATTGGAAATAACAACAAAGGATTTTAGGATATTCCATAAACTTAGTTGCTAAAGCAGCTGCAGGGTTTGAGAGGATTGACTCCCAATTTGGAAACAAGTTCTGCTGTGGGTAAAATG
>NW_027957587.1:0-212 GCF_054177405.1 Leptonychotes weddellii
TTAAGAGTACAGGCAAGGGGCGCCTGGGTGGCTCAGTCGGTTAAGCGTCTGCCTTCGGCTCAGGTCATGATCCCAGGGTCCTGGGATCGAGCCCCGCATCGGGCTCCCTGCTCCGCGGGAAGCCTGCTTCTCCCTCTCCCACTCCCCCTACTTGTGTTCCCTCTCTCGCTGTGTCTCTCTCTGTCAAATAAATAAATAAAATCTTTAAAAAA
>NW_027957588.1:0-212 GCF_054177405.1 Leptonychotes weddellii
ATGAACTGGAAAGGATGCATGCTAAACTCACTATGGGGAGGTTAAAAAACACCCAAAACATGGGGAAAAAAGGATGACCCTAAAAGCTTCCAGAAGAAAAAAGCTCATCACATACTAAGGACCAGATATCTTAACTGGCACTGGACTTAAAAAATAATACTGAAGGGGCACCCAGATGGCTCAGTAAGTTAAGTGTCTGCCTTCGACTCAGG
>NW_027957589.1:0-1200 GCF_054177405.1 Leptonychotes weddellii
AGGCAAACAAGTCTATACTGGACATTTTTGACTAAAAACTAAATAACATTTTTATAAATGGCATTTTTCTCTAAAGAAATACATTATACATTCTCCTGTAAGAAGGCACTTGAAGAGCATATGTTCCAAATAGCTGAGCTCTTAAATCTGGCATGGCATCTGTTTCAGGCTCATTCAAGGAGTTAACAATTGAAGGGCTGAACTGAAATCTGTTGTCTTACTTATGAAGAACCTATCTAACTATGTAACTGAGAGACAAATGCATTAACATTCCCTTTTTGTTTTATTTTCTCTTTGTTATTTTGCTTTTCTTGATTTTTCTTCCACTTTTTCTATTTCCTCATTTTGGTAACTATTTTCTATGATACACTTTCTTTACTTGACTAATATAATATATAAACAAAATCACATCATCAAATGTCTGGCTTCTAATTCCTTTGGAATTCAGTCTAAGAATCTACCTTTTATGCTCTGTCATGGAAGAAGAATGGTAGATATACAGAAACATGCAGAAATTCAAATACACCAGACAAAAAAGAATCTAGAGTACATCATGAACCATGAAAAAGAAGACAGTAACGTCAGGAGGGTAAGAATTCTGAATAAATGTTGGACCAATGTAAAGTTAAAATCTTTGGGACACATGGGTGGCTCACTCGGTTAAGCGTCTGCCTTCGGCTCAAGTCATGATCCCAGGGTCCTGGGATGAAGCCCCACATCAGGCTCCCTGCTCAGCTGGGGGTCTTCTTCTCCCGCTCCCCCTGCTTGTGCTCTCTCTCTGTCAAATAAATAAGTAAAATCTTTAAAAAAAAAAGTTAAAATATTCATGCCACCACCTGATAGGTAACTATGGGGAAGTTATTTAACCTTCTTAAACTTCAAATTTTTCACTTAAAAACGTACATCATATTTCCTAATACATACTATGCAGTCAGAATTACCCTGCTACTGAAACCAGACAAATACATTATGAAAAAAGAAAGAAAGAAAGAAAGAAAGAGAAAGAAAGAAAGAAAAAACTACAGACCAATATCCCTGATGAATACAAAAACTCTCAACAAAATATTAGCAAACTTCATTCAGGAATACATTAAAAGGATCATTCATCATGATTAAATGGAATTTATCCCAGGGATGCAAAGACAGTTCAAATATTAACAAATCAAGCAATATGATACAAAATGAAGACTAAAGATTAAA
>NW_027957590.1:0-212 GCF_054177405.1 Leptonychotes weddellii
TTACTATGATCCTGGCTTCTGAGATAGCCACTCCTTGTCAGCAGGCCCCAAATCTGTTCTCAGTGGAGAAGGAAAGGAAAGGAAAGGAAAAAGGAAAGAAAAAGGAGAGGAGAGGAGAGGAGAGGAGAGGAGAGAAAGAAAGAAAGAAAGAAAGAAAGAAAGAAAGAAAGAAAGAAAGAAAGAAAGAAAGAAAGAAAGAGAGAAAGAAAGAA
>NW_027957591.1:0-212 GCF_054177405.1 Leptonychotes weddellii
GAATATGGAAATATATAGAGAAAGAAAGTAAGTTCCTGTTGCTTAGGGCTGGATAAGGGGATGAGGGAATATGGGGATGATAGTTAAATGGTTTCTCCTTGAGGTGATGAAAATGTTCTAAAATTGACTGTGATGGTTACCACAATTTTTTTTTATCCATTCAGCCATTGATGGACACTTAGGTTGCTTCCATATCTTGGCTACTATAAATA
>NW_027957592.1:0-212 GCF_054177405.1 Leptonychotes weddellii
CCCCCAAACTCCCTTTCACCACTGGCTCTGGAGGGTTGACACTTGCCCTTCTCCCCACATGTCTACTCCTAGGACCAAGGGAGCCAAAGCAGCTCAGGGTCCCAGACTGGGCAGACCTCAGTGACCCCACCTTTCCCAGGGAATGATTTGTGTGGGGAATGTCCAAATGCTGCTCAGCATTGCCCTGGATAAGAACCACAGGGACAGAGGGA
>NW_027957593.1:0-212 GCF_054177405.1 Leptonychotes weddellii
AACAGTCAAGACACCTGGGTTTTAGCTGGTCTTGCCCACTGTGGGTCCTCAGAGGACTCATTCACTCACTTGTCCAAGTCTCACTGCACCTCCAGAGAATGGTAAGGACATCAGACTTAGGGAACCATAAGGCTCTTTCTAGCTCTAAGGCTGTGGTTTGTAGGCATTCATTCACTCACTGAGTTGACATTGTGAGTGCCTTTGTTGCATCC
>NW_027957594.1:0-212 GCF_054177405.1 Leptonychotes weddellii
GGTACTGGGACTTAGGGAGCCAGCATCAGTGGTGGGCCTCTGGCCACAGCAATTGCTAATAAATACCAGGCTGTCCTTCTTTTTTTTTTTTTTTTTATTCTTATGTTAATCCCCATACATTACATCATTAGTTTTAGATAAAGTGTTCCATGATTCATTGTTTGTGCATAACACCCAGTGCTCCATGCAGAACGTGCCCTCCTCAATACCCA
>NW_027957595.1:0-212 GCF_054177405.1 Leptonychotes weddellii
ATCAACATCAAGGCAAGACCTTCCACCGGCAAAAAGATTGACTGCTGAAAACTCAGATGATGGTTAGCAATACGTTTTTACTTTATTTTATTTTTTAAATATTTTATTTATTTATTTGAGACACAGAGAGAGACAGAGAGAGAGAGCACAAGCAGGGGGAGGGGCAGAGGGCGAGAGAGAAGCAGACTCCCCGCTGATCGGAGAGCCCACAG
>NW_027957596.1:0-212 GCF_054177405.1 Leptonychotes weddellii
CCACCCAGGCGCCCTGTCAAGTATAATTTTCTAATCACTTTATTAATGTGTATGTATATTCAGTAACCATTCCACAAAGAAATGGGGGAAAAAAAGAATAAACCCTGATTATATTGATTATAACTGAATGAATAAAATCATAAATAGACATTTATATTAATATAAGTAATACAGGAAAAAGAGACCTATTAGCATTGTCTAGGCTAAAACTA
>NW_027957597.1:0-212 GCF_054177405.1 Leptonychotes weddellii
AAAAAAAAAAAGAATTGAGTGTATATGTGTATTGAAAAAAGGCTGAAAGCAAATATAGCAAGATATTAAAAGGAGTTTGTTGCTGGTGTGGTAGTTTTAATTTATTTTTTCTTTTCTGATCCATCCCCCCCATTTCTGCAATGAATGTTTATTGCTTCTATAGCAAAAAAAAAATTATGTCATATTTTTTGAGTTATATTTTGTGAGTTAAT
>NW_027957598.1:0-212 GCF_054177405.1 Leptonychotes weddellii
TGTATACACACACACACACACACACACACACACACATATGTAGTTTGTAAATACACACAAGATATATATCTATATATATCTGGCCATTTGAGACAATGTGGGCGTCACTAGCTGGTACCATGCTAAGTGAAATACATCAGATGAAGAAAACCAAATACCATGTGATTTCACTTACATGTGGAATCTAAAAATCCAAACAAACTAACAAACAA
>NW_027957599.1:0-212 GCF_054177405.1 Leptonychotes weddellii
TCTCCTCCTCCTCCTCCGGGTCTTTTTGGGTAAAACAAGGGGCTTTTTTGTTTTAGACTGATCAGTGTTTCTCAAACTTGAACTTCCTCTTGCCTTTCCTGATTTTTGCCATGACTGTAGACCTCAGTATTATTATTTATGTATTATTTTTCCCAAAAATGGCTCATATTTTTTACTTAAGTTTATCTAAAGGAAACACTACTACATAGAAA
>NW_027957600.1:0-1200 GCF_054177405.1 Leptonychotes weddellii
GGCAGACGCTTAACCGACTGAGCCACCCAGGCGCCCCTCAACTTTTTTTTAAAAGTAAACTTCAGGGCGCCTGGGTGGCTCAGTTGGTTGGGCGACTGCCTTCGGCTCAGGTCATGATCCTGGAGTCCCGGGATCGAGTCCCGCGTCGGGCTCCTTGCTCGGCGAGGAGTCTGCTTCTCCCTCTGACCCTCCCCACCTCATGCTTTCTCTCTCTCTCAAATAAATAAATAAAATCTTTAAAAAAAAAAAAAAAAGTAAACTTCACCTCTGATGTGGGGCTCGAACTCACAACCTCAAGATCAAGAGTCACACGTTCCACTGACTGAGCCAGCCAGGAGCCCCAAATCAATCTTCTTCAATTCCTATCCCTCGATAGTGCTTTCTAGTGCTTTGTTTTCAGCACAGAGATCAAAATAGTTTTTTATCAAGGTGTATTTCCTGTGTTTTGTACATATTTTTAAGTGTATTAAATGTGCTTTTTCAACCTAGTCTCTGGTCCACCCAGAGATTCTGATGAATACCTCCATAGTTGGTATATCATTTGGTCAGCCTCTCTCTATTCCTGTCTCTACCTGCAGCCCCTCCCTCCTTACCCTACTCTTTCCTTTCCTCCTTCTCTTCCCTATACACACACACACACACAAAATCACATTACAGGCAATGAGTATCAATGGGAGCCTTTAAAAATAATACTGAGGGTTTTTCTCCCCTGAAATTATTGTAAAGAATTTTGATTCTAGAGAAAGGTTTAAAAATAAATGTTGCCTGCAATTCAATCTTCCAGAGATAACTACTCTTAACATTTAACCACACAATATTCTTTTTTTTAAAGAGAATTTGTTTATTTGAGAGAGAGAGATAGAGAGCAAGCAAGCATGAGGAGCGGGAGAGGGAGAGGCAGGCTCCCCACTGAGCAGGGAGCCCAACATGGGGCTCGATCCCAGGACCTGAGATCATGACCTGAGCCGAAGGCAGACGCTTCACCGACTGAGCCACCCAGACGTCCCCACACAATATTCTTTGAACAAGAAAATAACGTGATCGGGGGCAACTGGGTGGCTCGGCCGGTTAAGCTTCAGTGAAGCATCTGTCTGCCTCTTAAGTTTAAGTGTACTCTTAAGTTTAAATGTACCGATAGTAAAAATGCTTAAACTTAAAAAAAGAAAATGTGAATAGTCTCAATTCTAGAAATACCTGAAA
>NW_027957601.1:0-212 GCF_054177405.1 Leptonychotes weddellii
CAAGTACTTAACTCCACTTACTAATTTGGTTTGGGACCTTCAAAGTCTTTAAGAATAACTCATCCTTTTTGGTGGGAATGCAAGCTGGTGCAGCCACTCTGGAAAACTGTATGGAGGTTCCTCAAAAAGTTGAAAATAGAGCTACCATATGATCCAGCAATTGCACTACTGGGTATTTACCCCAAAGATACAAAAGTAGAGATCCGAAAGGG
>NW_027957602.1:0-212 GCF_054177405.1 Leptonychotes weddellii
CAGAATAAAGACAATCCCTTGGTCTTGGAGGCATCTCTCAAGTGTCAGAGTGTGCTCTAGGGGCATCCCAGCCGACTGAGAACATAAGGACCTCTACATTAGAAGTATTCCCAGAGACCTAATCTGTCACTGTGGAGGCAAGCAACAACAGAGAAGACCCACGCGGCAGCCGATGATGCAGGACAAAGTGTGGACTTGGTCTTCCCTGTATG
>NW_027957603.1:0-212 GCF_054177405.1 Leptonychotes weddellii
TCCTTAGTGCACCTTTTTTTTTTTTTGATTTGAAACCATCAGTGCACTAAAATAAAAGAATTAGATCAAATACGCCATAGTTAAACAGATTTGAAATTTGTTTTAGATGTTAGACTAACACCACCATTTAATAGGTGGCCTTCGTGTGGCCTATGGAAGCCAACAGTTTCTAAGGAATAAAGAGCAGAAAACCAAATATGAATTTGGGGGCA
>NW_027957604.1:0-212 GCF_054177405.1 Leptonychotes weddellii
AAATGAGCAAAGGAAAAAAAAAAAGAGAGGCACACCAAGAAACAGATTCTTAACTATAGAAAACAAACTGATGGTTACCAGAGGGTAGGTAGGTGGAGGGATGGGTGAAACGGGATGGGGATTAAAAAATGCACTTGTATTGGAAAAAACTAAAGAATAAAAATAAAAGAAGGATATACAGATACATATAGACAGACACGTTTGCTTCCTTA
>NW_027957605.1:0-212 GCF_054177405.1 Leptonychotes weddellii
AGAATATAAATAAATAAATAAATAAATAAATAAATAAATAAATAAATAAATAGACTTGAAGGAGGTTCTAAAGTCACATATGTTCTAGAGGGTTAGAGATACCATCACACTTACAAAGAATATAAATGGCATGAAGACACAGGGACAAGTAGAGCTTATAACCTTTGTTTTAAAAATTGAATTGTTTTTCTCTGTAAAATCTAATTTAGTGA
>NW_027957606.1:0-212 GCF_054177405.1 Leptonychotes weddellii
CTGTAGCAACTCATGGAATTTTGAACTATATTTCAGGCTTTCTCTTTACGGATGTTGTGATGTCTTGATTCTAGGTCAAGGCCAGCCCTTTCTCCGGCCCCAGGGGAGTGGGCAAACCACCAAGGAAGAGATACCTATCTCCTCATGAAGGGTTGTTAGGGCCATAACACCCACCTACTGAGTGCCACCGCATTCATAACATATGGGCAAGA
>NW_027957607.1:0-212 GCF_054177405.1 Leptonychotes weddellii
AAATAAAATCTTTAAAAAAAAAAAAAAGATCCTCCCTCTCTCCCTCTGCCCCTACCCCGCTCCCTCTCTGAAAAACACCCAACAACTAAGGTCTCTATTTTTTTGTATGTAAATTACGTCAATAAAAAATTAGTTTACCCTTATATGGCAAGGACACGCTCACTTGGGGCTATTTTAACTCTCATGCTTTTTTTTTTTTATAAAGATTTTGT
>NW_027957608.1:0-212 GCF_054177405.1 Leptonychotes weddellii
GAACAATTTTTTTTTTTTTTTTTTTTTGTGGGAAGGGGGGTTAGTCTTAATACAGGTGGATCTTATATGAAGCGAGGGCTGTAAGCCGCTCTTTATTAGTTGCAACTTTCATATTTTCTTTGGTAAAAGTGTGGAGACTGATATTTTTTAATTGAAAAGCATTTCATATTATGATGATATATAAGATCAGGCCACTCTATTTTCTGTAGGAC
>NW_027957609.1:0-212 GCF_054177405.1 Leptonychotes weddellii
AAATATATGTCCAAATCCTAACATGCAGAACCTGTGAATGCAAACTTTTTTTTTTTGGATAAAGTTTGTAGTTGCAATGAAGGTATGGATTTTGAGATGAGCTCATCCTGGATCAGGGTGGCCCTGAATTCAATGGCGGGTGTCCTTATAAGAGACACAAGAGGAGACACGGACACAGAGGAAAAGCCACGTGAAGACAGATGCAGAGGCGG
>NW_027957610.1:0-212 GCF_054177405.1 Leptonychotes weddellii
CTGAGCTGAGATCAAGAGTCAGACACCTAAAAAAAGGAGAGGGGGCACCCGGGTGGCTCAGATGGTTGGGTGTCTGCCTTCGGCTTGGGTCACGGTCTCCAGGTCCTGGGATCGAGCCCCACGTCGGGCTCCCAGCTCGCCGGGAGTCTGCTTCTCCGTCTCCCTCTGCCTCTCCCCGTTTGTGCTCTCTCTGTCTCTCCTTCTCTCTCAAA
>NW_027957611.1:0-1200 GCF_054177405.1 Leptonychotes weddellii
ATATCAACAAACATTTTCTAAAGTTTGTTCCAAGAGGCAAAAGACTCAGAATAGCCAACATGATACCGAAGGAGAAGAGCAAAGTTGGAGGACTACCCGACTTCAGTACTTACTATAAAACTACGATAATCAGGACAGTGTGGTGTTGACAAAAGAATAGACAAACCTAAGGAGCAGAATAGAGGACCCAAAATATCTCCCCATAAATATAATCAAGTGATCTTTGATAAAGGAGCAACAGCAATACAATGAAGCAAAGATATTCTCTTCAACAAATGGTGCTGGGACAACTGGACATCCACATTTTAAAAAATGAATTTTTTATTTTATTTTTTTTATTTTTTAAAGATTTTATTTATTTATTTGAGAGAGAGAATGAGAGAGAGCACATGAGAGGGGAGAGGGTCAGAGGGAGAAGCAGACTCCCTGCCGAGCAGGGAGCCCGACGTGGGACTCGATCCAGGGACTCCAGGATCATGACCTGAGCCGAAAGCAGTCGCTTAACCAACTGAGCCACCCAGGCACCCTAAAAAATGAATTTAGACATAGACCGTATACTCTTCCTAAACGTTAACTCAAAATGGACTGTAGACCTAAGTGTAAAATACAGAATTATAAAATACTTAACATAACATAGGAGAAAACCTAGATGATATTGGGTATGGTGATGACTTTTTAGAAAAGACACCAAAGACATGATCCATGGAAGAAATAATTGATAAGCTGGACTTTTTTTAAAATTTAAAACTTCTGCTCTGCACAGAATTAGAAGACAAGCCACAGAGTGGGAGAAAATATTGTAAAGGACACATCTGATAATGGACTTTTAACCAAAATATAAAAAGAACATTCAAAAGTCAACAATAAGGACACCTGGATGGCTCAGTCAGTTAAGCGTCTGCCTTCTGCTCAGGTCATGATCCCAGGGCCTTGGGATTGAGTTCCGCATTGGGCTCCTTGCTCAGCAGGGAGCCTGCTTCTCCCTCTCCCACTTCCCCTGCTTGTGTTCCCTCTCTCGCTGTCTCTCTCTCTGTCAAATAAATAAATAAAACCTTAAAAAAAAAAAAAAACCTCAACAATAAGAAAACATACAAGCCAATTAATACATGGTCCAAAATGTTAACAGATACCCCACCAGAGAAGATCTACAGGTGGCAAATAAACATATGAAAAGATGCTCCCATCATGTTTCATCAGGGA
>NW_027957612.1:0-212 GCF_054177405.1 Leptonychotes weddellii
AAAGTGTGAAAACGAATTTCCCCTCATTTCTTGTTTCCTGGCTCTATTGGTATCTAACCACTTATTCTGTGATTAATTCATTACACGCACAGATACTGACAGGGTGTCCAATGTGTGTTAGGTGCTACTCTATGTACAAAATGAGAGAGTATCTATCTTCACACAGCTCATTCTGGCAGGAGACAGGGAGCAGTAAATACCACAACCCCATA
>NW_027957613.1:0-212 GCF_054177405.1 Leptonychotes weddellii
ACAGGAGCTCCCTGGAGACCTGAGCCTCTCCTGGCTGCAAGTGGAGCTCCTGGGCTCCACCCTGGGACTCTCGGCGTAGCCAGCCCCACTGATGTGCCCACAGATGCCCTGGGGGCTCGTTAAAACGCAGGTCCTGGGGCGCCTGGTGGCTCAGTTGGTTAAGCAACTGCCTTCGGCTCAGGTCATGATCCTGGAGTCCCGGGATCGAGTCC
>NW_027957614.1:0-212 GCF_054177405.1 Leptonychotes weddellii
CCTGAGCCGAAGGCAGTCGCTTAACCAACTGAGCCACCCAGGCGCCCTCGAGTGTGCTCATTGGCCATTTGTATATTTCCAGAGACGTGTCTATTCAAATTCTTTGTCCATTTATTTTTAAGATTTTATTTTATTTATAAAACAGAGAACATGAGAGAGGGAACACAAGCAGGGGGAGTGGGAGAGGGAGAAGCAGGCTTCCCGCAGAACAG
>NW_027957615.1:0-212 GCF_054177405.1 Leptonychotes weddellii
AAAAAAAAAAAAAAGACTTTGAACATGTCCAAAGAGCTTGTTAGTGTTTGAAAATAAATGCTTCAACAAAGGAAAACGAATTTTATATCAAACAAGTCTGAAGAGCCCTGCACTGCAGCATCTTGTACAATAAATGAGACAAAAGCTGGTATAGGGTTTATTGACAGAGGCAGGATCTCCTCAGGCAGGTACGTAAGGAGGCGGCGGCTCCT
>NW_027957616.1:0-212 GCF_054177405.1 Leptonychotes weddellii
GATGGAGAGTTCGGGGTTCTGCCCCCAGCATGGGCGTCGTGGCCGTCCTGCACCCTGGGTTCAGTGCAAGCTCCTGGATTCATGCCCTCCTTGGGCATTTTCTGGTCCTTGGCCCCCATCCTCAGGTTGCGGGCCCCTCGGCATGCATCTCTGGGTGCGGGGACAGGGCGTGCTTCCTCAGAGTTCTCTCCTCATGCCCCCTCCCCAGTCCC
>NW_027957617.1:0-212 GCF_054177405.1 Leptonychotes weddellii
AAAGTAACAAGTCAGGAAATGACAGATGTTGGCGGGGATGCGGAGAAAGGGGAACCCTCCTACACTGTTGGTGGGAATGCAAGCTGGTGCAGCCACTCTGGAAAACAGTGTGGAGGTTCCTCAAAAAGTTGAAACTAGAGCTACCATATGATCCAACAATTGCACTACTGGGTATTTACCCCAAAGATACAAATGTAGGGATCTGAAGGGGT
>NW_027957618.1:0-212 GCF_054177405.1 Leptonychotes weddellii
ACCCAGGCGCCCTGGGCCCCCCTGATTTTGTATTTAGCTGCCGGCTGTGTTACCGGGACACCACAGGCTGCGGGATGGACACTGATCATGGATCATAGTCTTCTCAGGGGTCATGAGACCCATCCCACCAAGGTGGATCCTGGTATCCTCTGGGGGATTCAGACCTGCCCGAAGCAGATCTGTCTGAAAAAAAAATCCTTCATCGTGGGCTG
>NW_027957619.1:0-212 GCF_054177405.1 Leptonychotes weddellii
GACTGGGTGATAGACACTGGGGAGGGTATGTGCTCTGGTAAGCGCTGTGAATTGTGCAAGACTGTTGAATCTCAGATCTGTACCTCTGAAACAAATAATGCAATATATGTTAAGAAAAAAAAAAGAAGAAGAAGAAGGTAGCGGGAGGGGAAGAATGAAGCGGGGGAAATCGGAGGGGTAGACGAACCATGAGAGACGATGGACTCTGAAAA
>NW_027957620.1:0-212 GCF_054177405.1 Leptonychotes weddellii
GAAAAAATGGAATTCCCTGGGTAACTACGAGGAAAGAATGGCAGAGGTTTCGCAGAGTAGCAGGTTGCTATAGCCACAGAAGCTTGTCAGGTGCAAATTCAGGCGGGTGTCTGAGTCAGTGACCAATAGAGGTTTTCAGAAGGTTGAAAATGTATTAGCATCCTGAACCAACCGGTTTTTTGTTACGGAAAAGTGATCATCAAGTGGATACC
>NW_027957621.1:0-212 GCF_054177405.1 Leptonychotes weddellii
CAAGTGAGGGGCAGGACAGGGGTGACCCAGGCCCCATGGGGGACACTGGGGGACACCGGCGGGCGGGCGAAGCTGCCTGCAGAAGCTTCTGGAAAGAGCCCTCTGTGTGCAGGAGAATCCCTGGACTCGGTAGAAAAGTCAGCGAGGTGTCCTAGCATCCGAGCCCCGCGCCCTGCCCCATGGCTCAGGAGGGCCACGGGCGGGGACGGGGC
>NW_027957622.1:0-1200 GCF_054177405.1 Leptonychotes weddellii
GCAAAATGGTGGTTACCAGGGGTTGGGGAGTGGAGAGGACAGGGCAGATGTTGCCTAACCGTACAAATTTATGATGAACAGTGAGCACGGACAATATTGCATTATAATCAACAAACTTGCTAGGAACCTAGAACTTTATTATTCTAATGACTAAAAAGACAGGATAATTATGGAATATGATAGAGGTGCTAATTGTTGCAATCATTCCATGATATATAATGTATTAAGATACATAAATGTATCAACATGTACACCTTAAATTTATACAATGTTATAGGTCAAATATATTTCAATTAAAATAATGGATCAGAGTCAAGATCCGGGTAAGTCTATAGGGTGAATATCAAAGCAAGGTTGTGCATCAGGGTCACAGTCGAGGATAGGATAAGGGCCTGTGTCAGTTAAGGATGTGAATAAGGTTCAGGGTCAAGGTCAGGGTTAAGTGAAGTTTCATGATCAGTATGTGGGTGGATCAGGATCAGGAGGGTCAGGAACATAATCAAGTCCAGCTGAGGTCCAGTCAGATCACTGTTAGTGGAAGGGTCAAGATCAGTGTTAGGGTGAGAATCAAGAAGAGGGTGAGGGTTAAATTCACATGAAGTCCAGGATAAGGGTCGGTGATAGAGTAAAGGTCACAAGGGTCAGGTTAAGGTTGAGTTTTGTCAGCAAGGTGTGAGGGTGTCTCAGGGCCTGAATGACAATCAGTCACATCAATCCAGGGTTGCTGAGTGTTAGAATCAGAGTCAAGACCAGGGTTAAGAGTAGGCTCAGATCTGTGTGAGGAATAGAGTCTGGGTGACGGTTGCATTTTGGGGTCAAAATCAGAGTCTGGTTTATCAAGAAAGGAAGATCAGGGCTAGGGTCAAATTTAGATGACTGTCAGTTTTATGGTCAAGGTCATGATGAGAGTCTGGGTGAGGATTATGGTCAGAGTCAAAGCAAGCCTCAGGGTTAGAGTTAGGATAAGGTCACAGTCAGGGTCGTGGTAAGGGTCAGATAGCATGAGGATATTTTCAGCGTGAAGTTCTTACTGAAAATCAGGGTTATGTGAGGGATGTAGTCAACATCAGTGTCAGAGTCAGACATGATCAGGGGAGGGTCCGGGTGAGACCCTCAGGTAAGAGTGAGGTTGAGTGAAGGTCAAGTTGTGGGTAGGATTAGGGAGAGCATTACTGTTAGAATGAGGGTAAAACTTAGGGT
>NW_027957623.1:0-212 GCF_054177405.1 Leptonychotes weddellii
CTCAGGCACCCCCGGTCTTTCTGTGACCCCGAGGGTCCTGAGACCACACTGTCCCGGAGGGTTCCACCCCCCGCTTAGCCACCGGAGTGACGTCCCTCAGCGGAGCAGACTTTTAAAAGTTCCGATTTTGTGCTCCGTGGTTCTATCACTTGCCAGAAGCGGCCGACGGAGGCCCCTCCCCCGCCGTCTATCCTCCCGAATATCGCCTCGGA
>NW_027957624.1:0-212 GCF_054177405.1 Leptonychotes weddellii
AAAATCTTTAAAAAAAAACTGTATTAGTCAGATTTTACACACTATTCTAACAAACCAGTCAAAAACTCAGTGGCTTGTAATACTAAGCATTTGTTTCTATAGTCATGGATGTTCATGTTGACAATGATTTGGATAATGTTCACAGTGCTCAGCTGTGTGGTTCTTCTGCAGGGAGATGAACTGTTCTCCAGCCTACTGATTGTGTTTGATGT
>NW_027957625.1:0-212 GCF_054177405.1 Leptonychotes weddellii
ACCCTGGCACAAGAAGAGCTGTTTTAGGGTCCAGGAAAATATCTCTCAATCTACCTCCCAATGCTGAAGCATTCTGCCCTGCATCCCAGGGTTCCTGCTGGAAGAGGGCTGAGCCTGGCAGATCAGTGTTCTTCAAGCTCAGAGTCATTGGTGAGTATGTGTACTGGGGGGGAGGGGAACGTGGAATGTGTGTGTGTGTCTGTGTGTGTGTG
>NW_027957626.1:0-212 GCF_054177405.1 Leptonychotes weddellii
GGTCCAGTTTCAGTCTTCTGCATGTGGCTGTCCAATTTTCCCAGCACCATTTGTTGAAGAGACTGTCTTTTTTCCATTGGACATTCTTTCCTGCTTTGTCAAAGATTAGTTGACCATAGAGTTGAGGGTCCATTGCTGGTCTCTCTATTCTGTTCCATTGATCTATGTGTCTGTTTTTGTGCCAGTCAGGTACCCACTCTTAAGGAGATGAC
>NW_027957627.1:0-212 GCF_054177405.1 Leptonychotes weddellii
GCTTCTGTGGGGCAAGCAGAGTAAAGAATTCAGTCAAATGGTGTCATCCGAGAGAAGCAAGCCCATGCCTGAAAAACTGGCAGCAGCTTACCCATACCAAGCTACCTGAGACATTTCCTGGGCTGGAAACAATGTTACGGAAATTGAACTTCCTTGCCAGATTTACCACTCCTTGCCAAAGCCTGGGTACCTCTCATATATATATATATATA
>NW_027957628.1:0-212 GCF_054177405.1 Leptonychotes weddellii
GGTACTTGGTGGTTCAGTGGGTTAAGCATCTGCCTTTGGCTGGGGTCATGATCCCAGGGTCCGGGGATTGAGGAATCGAACCCCTGCTCAGCGGGGAGTCTGCTTCTGTCCCTCCCTCTGCCCCTCTCCCCATCTCCCTGCTTGTGCTCTCTGCTCTCTCTCTCTTTTTCTCATAAATAAAGAAAATATATATATATATTTTTTTTGGTAAA
>NW_027957629.1:0-212 GCF_054177405.1 Leptonychotes weddellii
AGAACTGAGCCCAATGGCAATCCATTGATTAGAGATTTAGGAGATGAGAAAGAATAGCCAAGAACTTGAGGGGGAAAAAAATGTCCTGAAATACAACAGAAAATGCCAGAATACTTTGTGTCATGAAGTCAAGTAGGGTCAATTGCAGTATTGGCTTGTTTCAACAAATCTCCTTGTACTCATAGATTTTTCCATGGAACTTTGAAGTTACT
>NW_027957630.1:0-212 GCF_054177405.1 Leptonychotes weddellii
AAGCCTGCTAAATCCACTGCCTGTATTTGGTGAATACTTCCATCACCTCTCATTCTGTTTGAGAGAAGGTTTCAGACTACTCAGTAACCAGGTGGCCTTCTCCAACTATCAGCTTTGTCTGCAGTTTCCTCTCTGATGTAATATAAACTATTTGCCAGCAGTTATGATATTAGTGAAGCAATTGGGGAATGTTAGAACTGTCTTTTCATTTG
>NW_027957631.1:0-212 GCF_054177405.1 Leptonychotes weddellii
AAGATGGACTCTGAAAAACAAACTGAGGGTTCTAGAGGGGAAGGGGGTGGGAGGATGGGTTGGCCTGGTGGTGGGTATTGAGGAGGGCACGTTCTGCATGGAGCACTGGGTGTTGTGCACGAACAATGAATCATGGAACACTTCATCTAGAACTAATGATGTAATGTATGGGGATTAACATAAGAATAAAAAAAAAAAAATTGAAAAAAAAA
>NW_027957632.1:0-212 GCF_054177405.1 Leptonychotes weddellii
CTCCCTGGCTTCTCCCTCTCCCGCTCCCCCTGCTTGTGTTCCCTCTCTCGCTCTCTCTCTCTCTGTCAAATAAATAAATAAAATCTTTAAAAAAAAAAAAAAAAAGACTGGTACAACGTCCCCCTCCTAAACACATCCGGGCTTGTCACTTTCCTACACGGAAACCCTGAAGGGCCTCCCATGGTGGGCAGCCGCCCACCTGCCTGCATCTC
>NW_027957633.1:0-1200 GCF_054177405.1 Leptonychotes weddellii
GCTTGTGTTCCCTCTCTCCCTGTGTCTCTCTCTGTCAAATAAATAAAATCTTTAAAATAAAAAATAAAAGAATTGGGAATGGGGATGGGGTGCTGAAGTAAAAGGAACTAAATAAGGAGAAGCAAATAAGCCAGGAGGGATGGGCTAAGAGGAAATGGAAGGGCAGGGAGAAGGAAAATGTGTGTTTTCGATACAAAATTTTATTTTTATTTTTTTTTATTTATTTGACAGAGAGAGACACAGCGAGAGAGGGAACACAAGCAAGGGGAGTGGGAGAGGGAGAAGCAGGCTTCCCGCCAAGCAAGGAGCCCGATGTGGGGCTCAATCCCAGGACCCTGAGATCACGACCTGAGCTGAAGGCAGACGCTTAACGATTGAGCCACCCCGGTGCCCCTAGACACAAAATTTTAGAGAAAAAGACCAAAAATGAGGTCAAGGAAGATCGGGGGAAAATGCTCTGAGATGTAATCCCTGTTTTTCTCTCTCTTTCAGGCATCTTAGCTTGGGTTACTGTGAATTTTCTGACAGGTAATACATTCTCAAGCTTATTCTAAGACATTAACTGGGTTTCGTACAGGGTCAAAGAGTAAATAACCCTTTTGCTTGTACTGTGTTTAAAAAAAAAAGGGAAGGAAAAGATAGGAAGTTAATGTTTATACCCTGTCTTCAAGGCCTCAGCTACCACAAGAATCCCTATAGGTTAGCACTCACGTACAGCCTCCGGGGCTGGGGAACAGTGGAGTGTTTATATGGAACACCTGCAGTATACAAGAGCAGGAGAGAGATTGCAGACAGAGGAGTGTTGGGCTGTCCTGGAAGCAGAAGATATTCAGAGCTGGCTCTCATTCACAGGTCAGCTTCATGGCCACAGCCAGGAGACTGTGGGGACCCTGGACCTGGGGGGGGCCTCCACCCAAATTACGTTCCTACCCCAGTTTGAGGTGAGTTATTTACACGAAGACTGGTTAGCAGCCCACTTGGCAGGCATATCATGGTGCCAGGAAAGTGGTGCCCCATTTTCAGACAGTAGCTCCGCCACAGTTAATGACTGGGTATGCTTCCCCTGCCCCGCCCCCCCCTACTGCTCAGAGTCCCTTTGATTCCTCCAGCCTTGTGAGATCAGCAGCTTAGTCTGTCTCTTTCATCTCTGATTTTTTGGGGGAGGGACAGGGATGGTGGTGTTAACACCTTCAGACAATT
>NW_027957634.1:0-212 GCF_054177405.1 Leptonychotes weddellii
GTGTGTGTGTGTGTATATATATATATTTACCACCTTTTCTTTATCCATTCATCAGTCGATGGATATTTGGGCTTTTTCCATAATTTGGTTATGTTGATAATGCTACTATAAACATTGGGGTGCATGTATCCCTTCAAATTAGTATTTTTGTATCCTTTGGGTAAATACCTAATAGTACAATTGCTGGATCATAGTGTAGTTCTATTTTTAAC
>NW_027957635.1:0-212 GCF_054177405.1 Leptonychotes weddellii
CTCTCAAATCTTAAAAAAAAAAAAAAATACAAAAGAGGTATGCCTGCTAATTGACATGCCTATAATTTTGGGGTCTAATCAGCTTACTCTGAATCTCTTAAAATTTTTTGGTGTTAAAGCTGTCCACAATCCCCATTTGTTGGTTACACTATTCCAAAACAAAAACAAAAGCAAAACTAGTTTCTCCAACCTCTCACACGCAAGTGACCTTA
>NW_027957636.1:0-212 GCF_054177405.1 Leptonychotes weddellii
AGTCCTAGGGGCACCTGGGTGGCTCAGTTCGTTGGGCGGCTGCCTTCGGCTTGGGTCATGATCCCGGAGTCCCGGGATCGAGTGCCGCATCAGGCTCCCTGCTCCGTGGGGAGTCTGCTTCTCCCTCTGACCCTACCCCCTCTTGTGCTCTCTCTTTCACTCTCTCTCTCTCTCAAATAAAATAAAATTAAAAAAAAAAGAAAAAGACAGAG
>NW_027957637.1:0-212 GCF_054177405.1 Leptonychotes weddellii
CATGGATGGGACTGGAGGAGATTATGCTAAGTGAAATAAGTCAAGCAGAGAAAGTCAATTATCATATGGTTTCACTTATTTGTGGAACATAAGGAATAGCATGGAGGACATTAGGAGAAGGAAGGGAAAAATGAAGGGGGGGAAATCGGAGGGAGAGATGAACCATGAGAGACTATGGACTCTGAGAAACAAACAGGGTTTTAGAGGGGAGG
>NW_027957638.1:0-212 GCF_054177405.1 Leptonychotes weddellii
CCTTAGTGCACCTTTTTTTTTTTTTTGATTTGAAACCATCAGTGCACTAAAATAAAAGAATTAGATCAAATACGCCATAGTTAAACAGATTTGAAATTTGTTTTAGATGTTAGACTAACACCACCATTTAATAGGTGGCCTTCGTGTGGCCTATGGAAGCCAACAGTTTCTAAGGAATAAAGAGCAGAAAACCAAATATGAATTTGGGGGCA
>NW_027957639.1:0-212 GCF_054177405.1 Leptonychotes weddellii
ATAAAACATGGGAGGGCGCCTGGGTGGCTCAGTTGGTTAGGCGACTGCCTTCGGCTCAGGTCATGATCCTGGAGTCCCGGGATCGAGTCCCGCATCGGGCTCCCTGCTCGGCAGGGAGTCTGCTTCTCCCTCTGACCCTCCTCCCTCTCATGCTCTCTGTCTCTCATTCTCTCTGTCTCAAATAAATAAATAAAATCTTAAAAAAAAAAAAA
>NW_027957640.1:0-212 GCF_054177405.1 Leptonychotes weddellii
ACCACCGCTCACCGCCGCCGCTCACTGCCGCTCACCTCCGCCAGTGCTCACCGCCAGTGCTCACCTCCGCTCACCACTCACCTCCGCTCACCACCACCGCTCACCGCCGCTCACCTCTGCCAGCGCTCACTGCCGCTCACCACCACCGCTCACCACTGCTCACCGCCGCTCACCTCCGCCAGTGCTCACCTCCGCCCACCGCCACCACCGCC
>NW_027957641.1:0-212 GCF_054177405.1 Leptonychotes weddellii
AATTAGCATGCTAAAGAATGGGTTTGGTTTTGTGCTCCATTAAAGTCAACTAAATGGATGCGCCGCATGTCTTTATTTCAAAAATAAAGCTGAACAATTAAATCCCATGTCTCTTTGCTCAGCTTTTGATGCCACACAAAGCTTTCCCACTTGCTGCCTTTGGATGTAATGTTAACAAAGTCAGTTAACATCAAGCACCACAGTAACAGGCA
>NW_027957642.1:0-212 GCF_054177405.1 Leptonychotes weddellii
ACAGGAGCTCCCAGGAGACCTGAGCCTCTCCTGGCTGCAAGTGGAGCTCCTGGGCTCCACCCTGGGACTCTCGGCGTAGCCAGCCCCACTGATGTGCCCACAGATGCCCTGGGGGCTCGTTAAAACGCAGGTCCTGGGGCGCCTGGTGGCTCAGTTGGTTAAGCAACTGCCTTCGGCTCAGGTCATGATCCTGGAGTCCTGGGATCGAGTCC
>NW_027957643.1:0-212 GCF_054177405.1 Leptonychotes weddellii
AATCATTTTTATGCCCAGCATAAAAAATAGTCTTCTATCCCTTAAAAGATTTTACAAGTACTTAATTTCCCACACTAAAACCCATTATATTTAAAATAACTAGAGTAGTTTATGTAATCTCCAATAGAGCTATGGTACCAAATAACTATCATTATCATAATGAGTGAAATCAACTGAGGGCAAGGTTTAACATACAGGAAGGATTTGTAAAC
>NW_027957644.1:0-1200 GCF_054177405.1 Leptonychotes weddellii
GACCCAGTTTGTAGCTGAAAAGAACCATTTTATTTGACTTTTGACTTTTGGGGTCAGGAGTTTGGGAAGGACTTGGTGGGGGCAGTGGGAGTCTGACCTGTAGGCCACCAGCTGCGCCTATGGAGGACCCACTTCCAGGATGGCCTTTTTAATTATACGTCTGCTGCCAACAATGCTCCTTGGCCTTTCTGTCTACACCCTCCTAGGCCTCTCCATATGGCTTGGCTACTCACAGCCTGGTGGTGTCCGTGTAATTGTACTTTTTTATGGCAGCTAACTTTCAAGAGGCAGGAACCGGAAGCCATGGGCTCACTTAAAGGCTACGTGGGTACTTGGCCAAGAGTCACTTCTGCTGTATAACGCTGGTCTGTGCATTCCTGAGGCTTGCCCAGATTCAAGGGGACATAGAAATAAATTCCACCACCTGATAGGGTCTTGCATGGTTTCACTGCAAAAAGTACATGTGGGATGAGGGATGTTGGGGAAACCATATTTGGAAAACAAAATTTGCCACATGTATATCACTCAGGTGGAAGCAAAAGAAAGGTCTCCCAGAGAATATATGCCTATGTAGAGGGTCCTATTATATGCAGAATTTAGAAACAAATACATTTATTGGGAATGAAAATGTTGGTGGTAGAATTTTATAGCCCATGCTAAATAACTTCCGTGTTTACAGAATGTTTGTTTCGTTGTGTATTTTCACAGCATTGTTGAGAAAAGTGAACTCACTTTCTCAAGGGTTGTTCTCTTTGTCCTACACATCTTCTTCAAGAGCAAGTCTCCACATAAGATGTGCCTCCAACTTATTGCATGGCCTTAGAATGTTCATATGTCCTCATGGGTCAGGTTTAAATGTAGATGTCCTCTGACTTTCCTTGAGTTTCAAAAAATTCATACACTTATGTCTTCGCTCCTCAGTGGTATTTCCTCTTTTCCAATAATACTTTAATATCTAATTTCATTGTTCCATTAGATGTGGTTCTTCCATTTTGATTTCTGCTTTTTCACTCTTTTGCAATTGGGGCTATCATATCAGTGATACTAACTAGTGGTTTTATTACACCAGAGCATAAAAGAATTGCATTTCTTCTACATTTATAAATGTCGTATCCACATTCAGGCTGTGCATAGATTTCACTGAAATGCCTTGAACTTGTTAGTTGATCCACAAATAGCTCCTCTATATATTTATGGTAA
>NW_027957645.1:0-212 GCF_054177405.1 Leptonychotes weddellii
ATTTGCTGTCCTGATATTTCTGAATCCTTTAAATTTCTTTAGAGGACCCTGAAAGTGGAAAATACTGTCATTGTATATAAAATGCAATTGATTCAAAAGGGAACATTTGAAACATAGATTTCACTAATGACACATATTAACTTTTTAAAAATAAAGTTTGATTTTAAAAAGTAAAAATGTTTTTCTTTCCTGTAAAAAAAGAAAGTGACAAG
>NW_027957646.1:0-212 GCF_054177405.1 Leptonychotes weddellii
GGAAATACTTTATTTAAAGCATCTAAAGTCTGATCTTATACATTTATTTTATTTTTTTAAGTTTTTTTTTCTGTTTTTTTATTATTATTATTTTTTATTGTTATGTTAATCCCCATACATTACATCATTAGTTTTAGATGTAGTGTTCCATGATTCATTGTTTGTGTATAACACCCAGTGCTCCATGCAGAATGTGCCCGCCTCAATACCCA
>NW_027957647.1:0-212 GCF_054177405.1 Leptonychotes weddellii
GGACTACATCTTCCTATTTTTTTTTAAGGTTAGTTATCCAGTGGAAATCCCTCTTCTTGTTCACTCACACAATTTTTTTTTATTCTTATGTTAATCCCCATACATTACATCATTAGTTCTAGATGAAGTGTTCCATGATTCATTGTTCGTGCACAACACCCAGTGCTCCATGCAGAACGTGCCCTCCTCAATACCCACCCCCAGGCCCACCC
>NW_027957648.1:0-212 GCF_054177405.1 Leptonychotes weddellii
AGACCACCGACAAAATGGGAGAAGATATTTGCAAATGACATATCAGATAAAGGGCTAGCATCCAAAATCTATAAAGAACTCATCAAACTCAACACCCAAAGAACAAAAAATCCAATCAAGAAATGGGCAGAAGACACGAACAGACATTTTTCCAAAGAAGACATCCAAATGGCCAACAGACACATGAAAAAGTGCTCAACATCGCTCAGCAT
>NW_027957649.1:0-212 GCF_054177405.1 Leptonychotes weddellii
CACTAGGGAGCTGCCATATGATCCAGCAATTGCACTACTGGGTATTTACCCCAAAGATACAAAAGTAGGGATCCGAAAGGGTACGTGCACCCCGATGTTTATAGCAGCAATGTCCACAATAGCCAAACTGTGGAAAGAGCCAAGATGTCCATCGACAGATGAATGGATAAAGATGTGGTATATATATATATATATATATATGCAGCCATCAA
>NW_027957650.1:0-212 GCF_054177405.1 Leptonychotes weddellii
AAATAAAATCTTTAAAAAAAAAAAAATTGTAACAAACTAGAAATTGAAAAATCATCAAAAACCATCAGCTGCTTAGGAATACATCTAAGCAAATGTATATAAAACCTCTCCTTAGAAAAACCTCAAAATATTAAGAGAAATTAAGAAAGATATAAATAAACAAAAGAGAAAAAAAATGAGTTCACATTCTGCCTATGACTCTATTCATGTGA
>NW_027957651.1:0-212 GCF_054177405.1 Leptonychotes weddellii
GGACCCAAGGACCTGTTTCCTTACGACAAATGTAAAGATAAGTACGGGAAACCCAACAAGAGGAAAGGCTTCAATGAGGGATTGTGGGAGATCCAGAACAATCCCCACGCCAGCTACAGTGCTCCTCTGGTGAGTACCTGGGGATGGAGAATGACTGGTGTGGTGTCTGTGGAGCCCAAGTCATGCCTGGTGCGTGCACAAATTGGGCGCCA
>NW_027957652.1:0-212 GCF_054177405.1 Leptonychotes weddellii
CCATATATACAATGGAATATTACTCAGCCATCAGAAAAGATGAATACCCAACTTTTACATCAACATGGATGGGACTGGAGGAGATTATGCTAAGTGAAATAAGTCAAGCAGAGAAAGTCAATTATCATATGGTTTCACTTATTTGTGGAACATAAGGAATAACATGGAGGACATTAGGAGAAGGAAGGGAAAAATGGGCGGGGGGAATTGGA
>NW_027957653.1:0-212 GCF_054177405.1 Leptonychotes weddellii
CATAATCTGCCTAAAGTCCTGCAGAAAGGTCTCCTGGTAAACCCAGAATCTTGCCCAGATGGGTTTCTCTTTCTGTGGCCTTCCCTGGCACCTTCATTCCAGCGTCCTGACATTTCTCAGGGATCTGGGGCCCAAGTTCTCAGGGAAATAGCCACTGACTAGGAGAAAAGAGAAGGGAAGGGAAGGGAAGGGAAGGGAAGGGAAGGGAAAGA
>NW_027957654.1:0-212 GCF_054177405.1 Leptonychotes weddellii
CCCCCACCCCCCTCCCCTCCAGCAACCCTCAGTTTGTTTCCTGAGATTAAGAGTCTCTTACGGTTTGTCTCCCTCTCTGGTTTTGTCTTGTTTCATTTTTCCCTCTTTCCCTATGATCCTCTGCCTTGTTTCTTAAATTCTGCATATCAGTGAGATCAGATGATAATTGTCTTTCTCTGATTGACTTATTTCGCTCAGCCGAAGCCCCGCCC
>NW_027957655.1:0-1200 GCF_054177405.1 Leptonychotes weddellii
TGGTTGAAAAAGGGAAAAAGAAAAATTAAAAAAAAAAAAAAGACAGTTAAAAAAAAATTAACTTTGAAAGACTAAAGAATCATGGTAAAAAAGCCATGAATTCTATGTGCAGTATTCCCCTAGTGCTGGAGTTCTGCCGTTCTCATTGATCGGTAAACTTGGTCTTGGCTGGCTGTTCTCGCTGATCTTCTGGGGAGGGGCCTGTTGCCGTGGTTTCCAAATGTCTTTGCCAGAGGCGGAATTGCCCCGCCCTTGCCCGGTCCGGGCTAAGTAATCTGCTCGGGTTTGCTCTCTGGAGCTTTTGTTCCCTGCGAGCTTTCCCTACGGCTTTGGAGGCGGAGAGTGAAAATGGCGGCCTCCCAATCTCCGCCCCGGAGGAGCTGAGAACTTGGGGCCCTGCTCCTCAGGATTGAAAACTGCACAAAGGAAACATGCTATTGCTCAGCTATTCTTTTCTTCGATCTCCTGTTGAGTTTGTAGGTGTTCAGAATGGTTTGATCCCTATCCAGCTGAATTCCTGAGAGGAGACGAAATCCAGGTCTCCTACTCCTCCGCCATCTTGCTCTACCCCCCTGGTAAAGCTTTTTAAACAGCTTTATTGAGGTTAATTTTTCATGCCATAAAATTCACTCATTTTAAGCATACAATTCAAAGATTTTTAGTAAATTTACAGAGTTGGGAGAGCATCACCATAATTCAACTTAATAACATCTCCATCACCCCAAAGAGATACCTCATATGCATTTGTGGTCAATCCCCATTCCCACTCCAACCCCAGGAAACCCTAGCCTGCATTCTATCTTTATAGATTTGGGGCAAAGCACTTTAATAGGCTACGTATTCAAAATTAATGACACCGTCGGTAATATTTCTTACCTGTGCCAAAAAAGCTAGAAATCCACCCATGGTGGTTGAGGGAACTAAAACCATGGTAGAAATCAAGGTAGGCAAGTTGAAGTGGATCAGCATAATGTCAAACATGATGATTGAGGCCTACAAGGCAAGTTAAAATATATTGCATGTCAGACATATGCAGTTGACTGATATTAGGGAAAATATTTAAGATGTAGGTGTTCTCATCATGTACATCAGAATTTTCCCACATACAGATTCACCACTTTCAGAGGAATAAGGGAAGTGAGGGGTTTTTGTTAATGAGAATAAATGTGACCTTTAGCTACCCAACAGAAAAATTTTAGA
>NW_027957656.1:0-212 GCF_054177405.1 Leptonychotes weddellii
AATCATTTTTATGCCCAGCATAAAAAATAGTCTTCTATCCCTTAAAAGATTTTACAAGTACTTAATTTCCCACACTAAAACCCATTATATTTAAAATAACTAGAGTAGTTTATGTAATCTCCAATAGAGCTATGGTACCAAATAACTATCATTATCATAATGAGTGAAATCAACTGAGGGCAAGGTTTAACATACAGGAGGGATTTGTAAAC
>NW_027957657.1:0-212 GCF_054177405.1 Leptonychotes weddellii
AGAATTGAGAGTGAAAAGTGCTCTGTTCAGGAAAATTCAGTGTGTTGAATGATGGGCACCAGCCTAAAGGAAAGAGGAACAAAACATGCCCACATGCACGTCTCTGCCCGTACACACACAAGCTGGTCCCCCACATGTTGGGAGCCAGGCCTGCGCTTTACTTCCATGGCTGCTTCCTTCTTTGGGGTTTTTCTCTTCTTCTCAGAGTCAGA
>NW_027957658.1:0-212 GCF_054177405.1 Leptonychotes weddellii
CTGTAGCCTGGGGACCAGGAGCAGCACCGAGGAGCAGTGACCTGGGGGACAGACAGATGGACAGACACGGATTGACAGGAATGCTGTGCCATTTATATAAATGTAAATATGCATTATTCACAAGCAAATCTCTGTAGTTTTCACAGGTACGTAAGAGACCAAACATATCAGTCGATCCTCTCATTTGAGGCTGGGAAATTGGGGCCGTGCAA
>NW_027957659.1:0-212 GCF_054177405.1 Leptonychotes weddellii
AATTAGCATGCTAAAGAATGGGTTTGGTTTTGTGCTCCATTAAAGTCAACTAAATGGATGCGCCGCATGTCTTTATTTCAAAAATAAAGCTGAACAATTAAATCCCATGTCTCTTTGCTCAGCTTTTGATGCCACACAAAGCTTTCCCACTTGCTGCCTTTGGATGTAATGTTAACAAAGTCAGTTAACATCAAGCACCGCAGTAACAGGCA
>NW_027957660.1:0-212 GCF_054177405.1 Leptonychotes weddellii
AAGAAGGGGAACCCAGATCTGGGTGAGTGGTGGTTAATGAGACATGGGTGATTCGGTTGTGATACAGTGACCTGTGTCTCCATAATGTATTTAATTTTAAATTTGCTTGTTTGAATTGGACAGTTGAGAAAGAGAATTACAAAACTGTGTATAAGGCTTGTGCATTTTATAATTATTAGCATCATAAGATAGCTTGCATTTGCAACCCTTAA
>NW_027957661.1:0-212 GCF_054177405.1 Leptonychotes weddellii
AGTGCTAGAAGCCCGCGAGAAGTTGGATGGCCTATGAGCACAAGGGTGATTAACTTCAACTGTGCGTCTCCGGCTGGGCTCACACTCTTGCCAACCGCTAAACTCTCCTCTGGGAGGCATGTAGAGGGAAGAATGAATGCATGTGAGAGGATTTGCAAACCTTCAAGGGTGATGTTGGGTTCTGGATGTTGGCTGCCTGCCTCAACTTCTAT
>NW_027957662.1:0-212 GCF_054177405.1 Leptonychotes weddellii
GGGCAGGAGTCCGCAGGGTTTTGAGCAAAGGTGCCCTATGGCCGTGCCTGGGGGGTCCCGGGGAAAGGGGGTAGAGAGATGGAGGCCAGCCCCCAAGAACACCTCCGCTGTTCCCACAGCACCAGACGTCTGTGATCCCAGGGGATCCCAGGGGACTCACAGTGCGGCGTTTCGAGAAACGTGAGTTTTTCTCATGTTACAGTGAGCAGTAA
>NW_027957663.1:0-212 GCF_054177405.1 Leptonychotes weddellii
AAATAAAATCTTTAAAAAAAAAAAAATTGTAACAAACTAGAAATTGAAAAATCATCAAAAACCATCAGCTGCTTAGGAATACATCTAAGCAAATGTATATAAAACCTCTCCTTAGAAAAACCTCAAAATATTAAGAGAAATTAAGAAAGATATAAATAAACAAAAGAGAAAAAAAATGAGTTCACATTCTGCCTATGACCCTATTCATGTGA
>NW_027957664.1:0-212 GCF_054177405.1 Leptonychotes weddellii
ATGTTTGGAGCACATATATATATATATACAGTCTCTGTATGTTTACATGTGAGCTTTGTTTGAATCCTTTTTGGCCCTAAAAGAAAAGTTAAAACAAAAAGATGTTACCTCCAAATATTTCTTTTTTTTTTTTTTAAAGATTTTATTTATTTATTTGAGACAGAGAGAATGAGAGAGACAGAGAGCACATGAGAGGGGGAGGGTCAGAGGGA
>NW_027957665.1:0-212 GCF_054177405.1 Leptonychotes weddellii
AAACTGTAAGACATAATAGGAGAAACAGAAAGAAATCCCACTATTAGGAGATTTAATGCTCCCCTATGAGTCCAAAACAGATCAAGGGGACACAGGGAGTTAGAATGGGGAAGTCCTATACAACGTGGTATGGCAGATCTTGGGGACAGCTGTTGAAGTCTGTGCTCTGATCACAGAGAATGCACTTTTCTGTTGCACTTCATATAGAAGAG
>NW_027957666.1:0-12444 GCF_054177405.1 Leptonychotes weddellii
ACATGTCTTTCTCTGTTTGACTTATTTCACTCAACATAATACCCTCCAGTTCCATCCACGTCGTTGCAAATGGCAAGATCTCATTCCTTTTGATGGCTGCATAATATTCCATTGTATATATATACCACATCTTCTTTATCCAGTCATCTGTCGATGGACATCTTGGCTCTTTCCACAGTTTGGCTATTGTGGACATTGTCCAATGAGTGAGTCTTAATCCTGACTTTGGTGGTGGCTGTGTAGTCCCTGAGTTCTAATAGTCCCTTCCATTGCTATTTCCATCCATAGCCTTCCATCACTCTATGTCATACGAAGAAGGTTTACCCAAGCTCCCTTCTCCACAAACATAATTATGTTATAATCCAGTACAAATGATCCCTGGCTTGGTAAAACTCAAAGGCTCTACTCCCAAAGTACCAAGTATTTTTCTTAATAACCCACACACCTGGTGATTGTTTAATATTTGTCTTTACTTCTGGTGATTCCTAAGATGGTAGCAACTTAGGTGGTGCTATTTATGGATGTAATCCTGGCCACAAGCATGGTGTTTGGCTTAAGGAATATATTTTAACAGAAATAAGAGTGGCAAGTATTGTTAATTAAGTAGATGCAAAAGGCCTGGGGGAGAAGATGTGGTGGAAACTCTGCCTGGGGAGGGTGGGAGTAAAAAGGAAGGAGAAAGGTTTGCTAGGCAGCCTGCTGGAACACATGCATTTCCTGGCAAAGGAAACTGCATTTTCAATGATACACCCGTACCAGGACAGGGAAGTTCTCTGTGGTTGGATCGTAGAGTAGGGGACTGGGAAGGGGGAAATAGTCCGTAAGTGAGGCCGGGAAGGCAGGCAGAGACCAAATCATGCCACGTGTGATCCATGTTAAGAAGTTTGGGCTTCATTCTCAGCGAAGGCATGGCAAGTCAATGATTTACACGTGGGAGTAAACTGGCCACAGGGATTTTGTTTTAATTTTATTTTGGAAAGATCACTTATGACCAAAACAGGACAAAGACACGGACTGATAGCTCAGGAAAGAGACCACCTTGTTCGTTGGGGAATGTTGTCAAAGAATGAAAACAGCTTCATATGACCTTTTGAGGCCAACTTATACCTAAGAACCACATTTCAATCAGAAGTACAGAACCATACTCTATTTTTCCTTTCCTCATCTCGTGTATTTGAGTCAGCATATCCTATCAGTTTCAGCCCCTAAATGGCTTTTCAAGTACATCACCTTCTTCTCTGCATTCCTATTGCCATTTCCCTGGTTCGGACACCCATCATCCCTGACCCGAATGATTGCTACCACTCTGTCACTATTTTTGTCACTTCCTGGATATTTCCCACCAGTCTGTCGCCCACTGGTTATCAGAGTGAACATTCTAAGGGGCTTTTTTCCTGTTTAGGTTTTTCTAATAGCTGCCCATTCCCTAGAAGATCAAGTCTAAATTCCTATAATGTACCCAATTTCATGGTGACTTCTCCAATACAATTTCCTCCATCGTTTGATCGTTGCATTTTTGAAAAGCAGATCAAATCACCAAAATAAGAATCCTCTCTTTACAGTCTTCCGTAAGAAATAGCCACTCACTCCATAATGCCATGTTCATATGATGCACACATCTCCTCATTATACTTATTTCATTGTGCTGATATTTAGTTGAGTGTGTATCTGTCTTTATTCGCTAGCTGTCTTCCTTGAAGGCTGAACTATATCTTATTTATTTGTAAGAGCCTGTAGCCTGGTATACCGTTTGTTTAAATAGATGCCCCCCCCCATTTTTTTAATGAACAAACAAATGACCAATGATTTTTTAAAAAATGAAAAGAATGAATCAAGATTTTAAAAATGGGTCAGGTTCAACTAAGGTGGAAAAACATGTGTTCTGGTATTTTGGAGCAGAGGAATTTTTTCAGTTTCTTGGAAAGGTACAGAAGACCTTTTGCTCATTATTACTCATCCATTATGATTTCCTCTATTAAAAATATAAATATGGTATGATGGCTTTAATATTGATCAACTCTAAGCATGCATCTATTGATACCTAGGGAGAAATTGACTCAGTGTTTCCAATGATGTGGTTAGAAAGTGCTCTGAATAGTCACTGGGGTCAGGCCTGAAAGAGCCAAGAAATCCAAGTGTTTTCCCTCTGTCTCCCACTAGCTTTCTGACAGAGTCTAATGAGAGCTCCTTGGGCTCATCCCAGGTAACTGCAGGTTCTCAAAAACCAGATTAGGTGGGAAATCCTTCACAGACTGAGACTAATGATCTGATAGATTCTATGACCAGTGAATTGGAAACCTCTTCAGGTTCAGTGGAGAACGTGAAAGCCAGATAGGAAATGAGGAAACACAGCTGGAAATACTAAGACAACGTGAGACAGAGGGTTTGAAACGGCTGTGGGGATAGGCAATTGTCTAAGAGAATGACACAATTGAGAGAATCAAGGGGGGAAAGCAACTTGGGGATGGAATTTTTAAATTGTATGAGTGCGTGTTCTCTCCATTGATACCTTGTGGCATTTTGGAGATGATACTGACTCCTAAAGGTAACTGGTCAGTGAGGCTGGGGAAAGGAGGTAGTCAGAAAAGAACACTTACTCAGCACGTGCTCTGTGTAAGGTGTCCTACTCACTGCTGGAGATAAATCTGTAGAAGGACTTGAGTTTTCCCTAAATGAACTTTCTGACACCATATGAAGTAGCTACAGTGAAATCCCCCAATTATAATTAGGAAAAACGGAACTTCAGAGGTTTAATATCTTGTATAAAGACAATCATTAAGGAAGAGAGAACTAGACCTTCCAAGAGTCTGACTACAAGAGCTGACCAGAGGTGAGGGGTTTGCATTAATTAGTTACTTCTCTTGCCTGTGACATAATGACTCAAAACATGTTACATTTTTCCTCTCTGAGTGACATTCTAGCTGTGATGGGGAAGGATGCAGAGAATGCCTTGTTCTCTTGGATGTAACTGTGTTGCAGGGGCGAAACTGTTTAAATGTTGCTATTCGATGTGGCTTTGAGCAAGTCTTTCTCTATACCCCCAGATTCCCTCATTCTAGAAAGAGGTAATAATGTATAAACCCCTCTATTTTTAAGGCTGTTCCAAGAATTGAGAATATTCCCATTTTAAGTGGGATGATCTTCAAAAGGAAGGTTTTTGTTTTTTTTTTAACTTATTCTTCATTCTGTTACTGAGTTGACACTGGTTTAAGATCATCTCATTAGCAAATGCTGTAGAAACTTGACAAAAGTGTAGTTGGTGTGACAAATTAATAGGAACAAAAATACAGAATACTATAGGCACTAAAGATGACTTTTGGGTTGAATTGTATGATTTACTATCCCAAAATGATAATGCTCAGACACTTTTGGAAATCTTCCTATCACTGTGCACTGCATAGTTATAATATGTATCAAATCCAAAGCAATAGGTTTTTCTGAAATAGCAGTCAGGTAGGTCAATGTAACAATAGAATATAATAGAATAAGGGATCCTTACAACTCATGTATTGCTCTTTGATTTATTATTAGTCACAATCTCCAATTGAGACCCTAATTTTAATAAGTTTTATCTGTAGACTGTCTCCTTAAGCTAGGATAGAAATGAGGCAAGCACACACACATTACTGCTCATAAAATTGTATATAAAAAAAATTTCACTGCAGTCATGGATTATGAACCTCATCATTAGTTAAGAACCTATAAACTATGTTAATCCATCCAGTTCACAGATTGGAAATTGAAGCCCGCAGAGATAAACTGATTTTCCATGAAACACTTAGTAAATAACCATAGGATTCAGAACGTGAACTGGGTTTGAGTGCAATAATTCTTCAGTTACATTTTGCCCATTTTCTTAGCTATAACATTTTACTTTTTTAATTTAAAAATTTTTTTTGTTTTTTTTTAAAGATTTTATTTATTTATTTGAGACAGAGAGAATGAGAGAGACAGAGAGCACATGAGGGGGGGTAGGGTCAGAGGGAGAAGCAGGCTCCCCGCCGAGCAGGGAGCCCGATGCGGGACTCGATCCAGGGACTCCAGGATCATGACCTGAGCCGAAGGCAGTCGCTTAACCAACTGAGCCACCCAGGCGCCCCTAAAAAATTTTTTTTAAAGATTTTATTTATTTTTTGACAGAGAGACAGTGAGAGAGGGAACATAAGCAGGGGGAGTGAGAAAGGGAGAATCAGGCTTCCCGCCAAGCAGGGAGTCCGATGTGGGACTCGATCCCAGGACCCTGGGATCATGACCTGAGCCGAAGGTAGACGCTTAACCACAGCCACCCAGGAGCCCCATTTTACTTTTTTAAAAGCATGTTTTAATCCCCCTAAAATATATTTTTTACTTGAAAAACTTACAGGAAACAGTACCACATTTAGGTTATCAAGAAGCAAACGAGAAATGATAATTACAGAATTTTTAGCAGGTAATCCAAGCTATATATAAAATCCGAGCACATGCCAGAGTAGTTGGCTAAAGCAGGTACACTTCCACATCCATAGGATGGACAAGGGTCAGTGCAGAATTTTATAGCAGCAGCCCTCCATATGAATATAGTCAGTGTATATGTGGCACTTAAGTAGGGATATTGACAATCAACCTAGGATAAGCTTTATTCCAAAAGAGAGAGAGAGCATGCACGTGCTTCATCCATCGATCAGTTCTAGAACTTTTTGGACTTTATGCTTAGGTGTCCATCACAGACACTTTGGAGATATTCTTATTTAGTGGTTTTTTGCCAGGGCTGACCACTAGCATGGCTTGGAGAATTTCTCCAAATACAAATGCTTAAGTCCCACCCATGAAGATTCAAATTCACTAGATCTGAATGGGCTTGAGCACATGTCCTTAGAAACTCTCACCAAATAAACTTTTTGAAGAGACCTGACTGAGAAACAATCCAGGAACAAACCCCCCTCCACTTTCCATTTTGCAAGTAGCAAAATGAAAGGGAGATCACAAAAGGGAAACTGGGAAAGAATAATTCCAAAATTCAGAGTTTACTTAGGCTGTTGCTCAAGCAGCTCCATGATGTGAACTGTAATTATCACATGACCCTAGATGTTCTGGTTGCTCAACAGTATGTAAAGATACAGAAAAAAATGTAGGATCCAATGTGTTCCCAAAAGGTGTAAATGAGATTGTAGCATGTGTCTACAGATATTATAGAGCACCTACGTACTTTATCCTGAGGACTATGCTATCTTCTTCTCTGGTTTTTCTTCCCTGGCAAGCTAAGGGTGATACTGGGGCTATAAAGGGGTCTCGGGGTCAGGAGCAAGCTGGGTGCAGGTAATAAACCAAGGGGAAGCTGAAGCCTGAGAGCTGGATGACATGGCCTTCAGAAGAGAGTGACCATCCAGAGCATGAAGTTCCATGAGACAAGCAGAGGCAGCCTGCCACGCTAGCAGCCGGAGGTCAGTTGTCATGGTCAGGAACAAAGAAGCAAGTATGCTTAAGAGGCAGAATTAATGCAGGAAACAAACTGAGTGTTGTTGGAGTGGGGGGTGGGGTGGGAGGGATGGGGTGACTGGGTGATAGACGCTGGGGAGGGTACGTGCTCTGTTAAGCGCTGTGAATTGTGCAGGACTGTTGAGTCTCAGATCTGTACCTCTGAGACAAATAATGCAAGATATGTTAAGAAAAAGAAAGAAGAAGAAGGTAGCGGGAGGGGAGGAATGAAGCGGGGGAAATCGGAGGGGTGGACGAACCATGAGAGAAGATGGACTCTGAAAAACAAACTGAGGGTTCTAGAGGGGAGGGGGGTGGGAGGATGGGTTGGCCTGGTGGTGGGTATTGAGGAGGGCACGTTCTGCATGGAGCACTGGGTGTTGTACACGAACAATGAATCATGGAACACTTCATCTAGAACTAATGATGTAATGTATGGGGATTAACATAAGAATAAAAAAAAAAAAAGAAAAAAAAAAAAAAGAGGCAGAATTAAGAGAAATTTCCTAGGTTGAAGGAACAGAGGAGAAAGGAGCCTTCTTAGTCCATGCCAGCCCTGGAAGTTGCTATCAGGTAATTGAGCCTACATGAACAGCACTGAGAACCAGAGATAAATAAGAAAAAAAAAATCTACTTTCCAGGAATCACATTTGACTTTGATAAGTGTGTGCAATGAACAGTGTTAGGGGTTAATTCACAGGAGGTTTCTGGTGAAGCTGTTCAAGGTAGGCCATGCCTGAGTATCATTTGGAGGATATTTCGTGGTTTACCATGCAGACATGGCTGGCAGGGTGAGGGCATTCTTGGCAGAAGAAAAGCATGCGTAGACCCCAGAGCAGTGGAACAGGATGGCATGTTAAGAGCACTACAAGCCCGTGCTTGTGCTCGAAGGTGAAGCACAAACAAAACTGTTGAAAGATGGAGAAGTAGCTAGGTGATGGCTCATGAGAGAGCTTAAATGTCATGAAGCCATTCTCTCTGCTTCCTCTAACCCACTGGCTTGCAAAAATGCGGTGTATGCTATGTTCTTCCAAGAGGGTAGAGCTACCTTCAGGACTAGTGAGCTGCCCATGGTTGTCGGCATTCAGAGAATCTGAGCCCTGAACTAGAATTTAGACTCCATGGCGTTAAAGATCTCTTTCTAGCTGTAAGATAGTCTTTTTAGGCATCATGACCTTTCAGAATGGGCATCGCTCTTGTGGGTAAGATGTGAGTGAAAAAGAAGAAATAGCAATAAATAAAAGAAATAGTGATAGGAACAGTGGAAGATACTGGAATGGATGGGAAGAGGAGTAGTGCAGGCAAACATAGTCCAAAACCTTTTATCCTACCTGGATATTCAAAACTCTATCAACTGTTCTCCCATCCATTCTTGTTCCTCTCTGATCCAAGATCAGACAGATATCCAATATGTCTCCATAGTGTGGTCTGGATGATTTTAATGAAGAGACAACCAGATGATGCCATCTCTCTACCCTCAATCTTTTAATAGTTTCCTTTTATTCTTAGAAACTATTTTACACAGGCTACAACTACTTTTATGGTCTGCCTGTATCTGTCCCCCAGTGTCTCAGCACTGGCATTATTGACATCTTGGGCTGGATAATTCCTTGGGGCCTGTCTTGAGCATCCTAGGATATTTATTAGCATCCCTGGTCTCTACCCACTAGACGGCCCTCACTCTCCAGTTATGTCAACCAAAAATTTCTCCAGATTGTCAACATCCCCTAGAACTTTCTTCTCCAGATGCCGTGTTTATTCAAATGAACCATGCTTCCTGTCATCATGAAACTTCAGAATTCTCCACCTTTCTCTGAAATAATCTCTGCCTCCCCACCTCCCAATCATTAATGTCTAATCATTGCTTGTATCCCTTTGTTCATGGAGCCGACAGGGATCCACCAATCACATTGCTGCAATAACAGCATTTCTTTTAGGGCTTCATTTGTAGCTGTGTGTTCATCACTGGGATGCTTGGAATCATTTCTTCCTCTTCCTCCAGCCAGTGTACTTGATAAGAACAGGGACCTTGTTCATTTTCACTCATCATTTTGTCCTCAGTACCTTGCATAAAGGCTGGCCCATAACAGAAACTCAACAGACACTTATTCAATGCATAAATGAAAACTGAACAAAAAAAAATCACAATTATCAGGAAAGTGAAATTAGATTTACAGCCTAGCAATTATTTGCTAAGTGCTGATTTTGCATTAAGCAGTATGCTGAGTGCTGGGACCACAATGAAGAGTAATATACAACCTTTGCCCTAAGAGGGGTAGCCTTGGGGAAGAAATCACTTTGAAGGTAGAAAGTAATGCTAAAACATTCTAAGTGATTGAGTGGAGGTCTGAACGGCCTGAAGCTGGGCATATAGAGAAGAATTGCAAGGTCTGCCTATGACAGTGAGAAAAGGCTTCACAAAGAAAGTAATTTTTTTTTAGAGGGGGTGGGGAGGGAGAGAGAGAATCTTAAGCAGACTCCCTGCTGAGTGCAGAGCCTGACACAGGGCTCGGTCTCACTACCCTGAGATTGTGACCTGAACCAAAATCAAGATGCAGACGCTTGGCGGTGCCTGGGTGGCTCAGTCGTTAAGCGTCTGCCTTCGGCTCAGGTCATGATCCCAGGGTCCTGGGATCGAGCCCCGCATCAGGCTCCCTGCTCCAGGGGAAGCCTGCTTCTCCCTCTCCCACTCCCCGCTTGTGTTCCCTCTCTCGCTGTGTCTCTCTCTGTCAAATAAATAAATCTAAAAAAAAAAAAAAAAGCAGACGCTTAACTAACTGGGCCACCCAGGTACCCCACGAAGAAGGTAGCTCTTGAGCTCACACTGAAGGCTTAGCTAGAAATATCCAGATGGACAAGGCTGCTGGAAGAGAGAGGTATTACAGCTGGTGTGATGGGAGGGAAATCAGCCCTAACAATGCTGCAGGTGTACAGCAATCCAGCCAGCTGAGGCTCTTCACGTAATTCTGGGAAATGAGTTGGAAGATGTAAGCAGAGATGGCGCACGAGAACTTCGTGTGCCAGGCTCAGAAATTTGGACTTTGTCCTGAAGACAATGGGAGGTCACAGAAGGATGGCAGGCAGTGGTGTGAGTCAGATCTATGATTTCAGAATGAGCATCTGAATGTTTGGCCTGTAGGTGGGGAAGAACACAACTTCATAACTCAGGGTCTCATTAAAAATCTTTTAAAAAACTTTAACGAATAGCAACAACAACAACAACCTTTGAGTTGCCGTGGACCTAGCACATAGTAACTTCTCAACAAAGAAAACCAGAAGGCAAACTCAGTATGAGGTCTGACATGCATAGACCCTCTTCTTCTTACCGATACGAAGGCAAAGAGCTTAGTGCAACCAGACAGTCCCCTCTCCTGTGAACACACATTTATTGTTCGTGGCAAAATACATTCCAGGAGGTATAGGGATCAGGAGGCCAGCTCCAGGCTTTAGGGAAAAGAGGCGAACATAGGCATTTTCTAGACACTGCAGCATTCTGAAACCTGATGATTGAGTGTTTGTTTTCCCGTTGTCTGCAATTCTGCCTAGTCCTCCAACATGAATAATTGTCAGGGTTTTGCTAGGCCGAAGTATATTCCAGGGAAATCGGATCTGCAATTTTGCAGAATTTCACAATGCCTTGTGCAGTTCTGTGTCAAATTGTTTGTTTAAATCTAGTTTATTTTACCTTTTGGTCCTGGACGTACTATGAGCTGAAATATTTATATCAGTGCCTCTTAGGAGTTGTGCATTTCCTTTGTTCTGCGGAAAAAAAATGTGCTGACCTGCTCTATGTATATGAGTAATTGTTTTTATTTTAATTACTTGAATGCCTGTGGAAGGAGATTGGGGTGTCTGGCCTGTTCTCTCACTGGTCTTTTCTTCTCTCCCTTTCACCCACAAAGTTCTTGCACTCATCACCAACGATGTTCTTGGAGACAGTCTGAAAGTGGGATCTCCCAGCTAAATCTAGTCTTTAGAAAGGAGGTGTGGGAATCATAAGGATCCATAAACATACCTGCTGCCCAATACAAAATTCCCCTTCTCCCAGCCAGGCTCCAGGACACTGGAAAGAAAGACCCAAGTACATTCTTGTCATTGTTCAGATCTTATTTCTGAACCCATACTCCTTATTACATATGGCATTCTGTTCTTAACTCACTGCCTGTTGACCACATTCATTCATTCAATATAGTTATTGAATTTTCATGGTGGGCCAAGCAGTGAGTAAAGCAGGTCAGCCTGCCCTCACTGGGGCCACGGTCGGTCATAGAAAGCAGAGAGCTCGGCAGTTAACACCATCACGGGGGTGACGGAGGGAATACCGTAAGAGGCGGTGCCGTATGGTTCTGAGGTCATGGAAATTATGCCAGGAGAAGTGATATTCAAGGAAAGAGACAGATAGCTGAAAGAGGCTAGCACCAGGAAGGAAAGAGGTTCCAGGCTGGAGTTGGAGTGTCATTTGATTAAGAGATTCGACTAGGGAGGTAAGGACCAAGCTGGTATTTTCTAAAAATCTGGTTTCCACAACAATATGGTGCGACATATTTGTGTTCAACACCGGCTCCATCTCCTCATAGCTGTTTGGTCTTGAGCAGGTTACTTAACCTTTCTATGGCTGACTTGTCTTCATCTAGTCCTTAAGGTGGATGCAAGGGTTGAATAAGGTAGAACATGTCAATTGCTTACCCACTGGCTGACACATGGTAACTTCGTGATAAACATCAGGTCATGTTATTCACTTTATTAGTACCATGATCATCATCATCATCATTATTATTACGTATTTTTCTCTCCTCCTCTCCTGCCCTTACTATATTTTCTCCTTTTTGTTGTTGTTGCCATCCCCTTAAGTCAGGTGATTTGGGATCAACATCTCTCTGGAAGCCACCCAACCCTCGGTCCCCTCTTTACCCACCTCACCTCCTTCTCCCTCCATCTTTCTTCCTCTCTCCCTTACCCTTTCACTCCCCCACAATTGGACCCCCGGAACTGGACAAGGGATAACCTAAAGTAATGGAGTCCTGGGGATTATTATTTCATGCAAGCACCATGTTACAAACAATGCCTGTACATAGCTTGCTTGGAATTCATGTTAGCATGCTCCATCACTTATGGGAGGGATGACTAGAGCATAAATTATGGGTAAAATAATATTTCTCACCTAGCTGTCAACATTGAAGAGACTCTTCAACCATGGTAATGTTTCTCAGTTTCTCTGCACTCCATATTTATACTGCCATGCCTGAAGTTAGGATTCATCTCCCATCTGAACTAGTGTGATATCACCTCCAATTCTCTCTCTCCTGAATTTGGCTGTTCCAATCCAGCTTCCACTGAGTTATCAGAATGGTTTTCCTATAAGACTGCACTAATCACATTATATCCATGTTTGAAAACCTTCAAAGATGCCCTGTTGACTGAATAATAAGTTTGTCAGGATACCTTTCATTTCAAGGAACAAGAACAAATTTATATCGCATTAAAGGTAGTGAGAATATATTGCTTTATCTACCTGAAAAATCCAGAGGTGATTTGGGCTTTGGCTGCACTTTGATTAAAACTTCAACTTTGTGTCTCTCTTACTTTCTTGGTTTCCTTCCAAATGTCCATCTTACTCTCTAGCTCGCTTCTTTCATGCTGGTAAACTGTTGAATTAGCAGTCAGAGGTATCCTACTGCATTTGTTTTTATTCATGTAAGTAATAATTTCTGGGTTATTAGACTGAATTCCTTGAATATGCGTTTGACATTACACCATCTAGATACAGGATACATACAAGTCAAAGACTTCTTCCAGTGGCTCCATCCTGAGCTCTGGACCCACCTCTGAAGCAATCACTGGATCTATAGAGATGTCATGAGCTGATTGCCTTAGAGTTGTTGTTACTTATGAGTTGAACACTATGAGAAGGTTTGTAGGAAAACCCCTGCAGTATAAGTAAAAGGGATCTTTCTAGCCAAACAACTTGAACCTTTGTGGAGGGCTACAGTAGATGCTGGGAAGGAGGCAACCACGTCCCCCACCTGAGGATGTCATCCAAGGCTTGTCATAATCGTGCTCCAACCTATGACTCCAATTTCCCATCCTTCCTCTTTTTAATTACTCCTGCCAGTCTGAATTAACTGCCCAAAGTTCCCATTTCTGTGCTTTTGCTCCAGCTTGACTTTCTGTGCCAAATGCCACGCTCCTGCATTCTCTTCCATTCTGCCCTTCTCAGTCATAGAAAACCCTTTCTGTTCTCTAAGACCCACCTCCAATGCTACCTCCTCATGAATCCTATGATATTTTCCTACCTCTTTCTGCAGCGGTAGGTGAGTAAAAAAACACTGAAACTGCAATCATCCAATTTGGGTTTGCCTTCTAGAGCTGTCCCTTGCTCAGGGAATAGCTAAGACTGCCCTGCTTGCTTCGTCTCTTTCTCATTTTATTCAAGGAACTGCTTTCTCTGCCTTTCATTTTTTATCAATGAAAAGGTATCAGCTTTGCCTTGTAATTTTTCTATGTCAATGATGTCATCTCTTATTTAAATACTTAAAACAGTACGGAGTTAGATTTTTTTAAAAAGATTTATTCATTTGAGAGAGAGAGAGAGAGAGCACACATGTCGGGGAGGAGCAGAGGCAGAGGGAGAGAGAAACTCAAGTAGACTCCCTGCTGAGCACAGAGCCCAACACAGGCTCAATCTCAGATCCCTGAGATCATGACCTGAGCTAAAACCAAGAGTGGGATGCTTAACTGACTGCACCACCCAGGTGCCTAGAATTAGACTTTTGAGCTGGGTTTTTGGAAAACCTGGAGGGCTATTTATTTTGTCAAAGGAATGTTCAAAGAGTTACAATCTAATAACCTGAAATTATTACTTAAATGAATAAAAACAAATGAAGACAGGAGGGGGCGGAGCAAGATGGCGGAGGAGTAGGAGACCTGGATTTCGTCTCCTCTCAGGAATTCAGCTGGATAGGGATCAAACCATTCTGAACACCTACAAAC
>NW_027957667.1:0-1200 GCF_054177405.1 Leptonychotes weddellii
GACCCAGTTTGTAGCTGAAAAGAACCATTTTATTTGACTTTTGACTTTTGGGGTCAGGAGTTTGGGAAGGACTTGGTGGGGGCAGTGGGAGTCTGACCTGTAGGCCACCAGCTGCGCCTATGGAGGACCCACTTCCAGGATGACCTTTTTAATTATACGTCTGCTGCCAACAATGCTCCTTGGCCTTTCTGTCTACACCCTCCTAGGCCTCTCCATATGGCTTGGCTACTCACAGCCTGGTGGTGTCCGTGTAATTGTACTTTTTTATGGCAGCTAACTTTCAAGAGGCAGGAACCGGAAGCCATGGGCTCACTTAAAGGCTACGTGGGTACTTGGCCAAGAGTCACTTCTGCTGTATAACGCTGGTCTGTGCATTCCTGAGGCTTGCCCAGATTCAAGGGGACATAGAAATAGATTCCACCACCTGATAGGGTCTTGCATGGTTTCACTGCAAAAAGTACATGTGGGATGAGGGATGTTGGGGAAACCATATTTGGAAAACAAAATTTGCCACATGTATATCACTCAGGTGGAAGCAAAAGAAAGGTCTCCCAGAGAATATATGCCTATGTAGAGGGTCCTATTATATGCAGAATTTAGAAACAAATACATTTATTGGGAATGAAAATGTTGGTGGTAGAATTTTATAGCCCATGCTAAATAACTTCCGTGTTTACAGAATGTTTGTTTCATTGTGTATTTTCACAGCATTGTTGAGAAAAGTGAACTCACTTTCTCAAGGGTTGTTCTCTTTGTCCTACACATCTTCTTCAAGAGCAAGTCTCCACATAAGATGTGCCTCCAACTTATTGCATGGCCTTAGAATGTTCATATGTCCTCATGGGTCAGGTTTAAATGTAGATGTCCTCTGACTTTCCTTGAGTTTCAAAAAATTCATACACTTATGTCTTCGCTCCTCAGTGGTATTTCCTCTTTTCCAATAATACTTTAATATCTAATTTCATTGTTCCATTAGATGTGGTTCTTCCATTTTGATTTCTGCTTTTTCACTCTTTTGCAATTGGGGCTCTCATATCAGTGATACTAACTAGTGGTTTTATTACACCAGAGCATAAAAGAATTGCATTTCTTCTACATTTATAAATGTCGTATCCACATTCAGGCTGTGCATAGATTTCACTGAAATGCCTTGAACTTGTTAGTTGATCCACAAATAGCTCCTCTATATATTTATGGTAA
>NW_027957668.1:0-212 GCF_054177405.1 Leptonychotes weddellii
GACGAACCATGAGAGACTATGGACTCTGAGAAATAAACTGAGGGTTCTAGAGGGGAGGGAGGTGGGGGGATGGGTTAGCCTGGTGATGGGTATTAAAGGGGGCACATATTGAAAGGAGCACTGGGTGTTATACGCAAACAATGACTCATGGAACACAGCATCAAAAATAAATAAATAAATAGGGGGGAAAAAAAGATTTACTGGGTGCCTAC
>NW_027957669.1:0-212 GCF_054177405.1 Leptonychotes weddellii
ATTCCTAGTAGTGCAATTGCTGGATCTAAGGGTAGTTCTATTTTTTACTTTTTGAGGAAGCTCCATAGTGTTTTTTTTTTTTTTCTTACGTTAATCCCCATACATTACATCATTAGTTCTAGATGAAGTGTTCCATGATTCATTGTTCGTGCACAACACCCAGTGCTCCATGCAGAACGTGCCCTCCTCAATACCCACCCCCCGGCCCACCC
>NW_027957670.1:0-212 GCF_054177405.1 Leptonychotes weddellii
TGAGGAGGGCACGTTCTGCATGGAGCACTGGGTGTTATGCACAAACAATGAATCATGGAACACTTCATCTAGAACTAATGATGTAATGTATGGGGATTAACATAAGAATAAAAAAAAATGAATAGGTAGAATCATGACATCCTCTTTTGGAAAACATTATGTTCTTAATATTTATTTGTTTTTTTGATACACAGCAGACACAATAGCAGACA
>NW_027957671.1:0-212 GCF_054177405.1 Leptonychotes weddellii
AAAAAACTCAATGATATTTGGCCTTTGACATGAGATGTTGCAATTTAATTTCAAACAGTCACATGAAATATAATAGATTTACATGATTTATTGTTAATTAAACGCTATAATTTGCACCACTTAAATATTTCATAGAATTTTACAGGTTTTTCTTGTTGTCATGCTTTACTTTGGTTAAAGTGTGTCTTTATTCTATTCGATAATTTCTCCGA
>NW_027957672.1:0-212 GCF_054177405.1 Leptonychotes weddellii
CCACCATTAGTACTGAACAATTTTAAACAGTATTTAACATAAGTTAACCTTTAACTCATTTCATTGATTATGTCTAAATGATATTAAGCAACTTTTGGTCAAGTCCATCACATGTATAGCTTAATCAAAGTTAAAATATGTTGATCAAGTGCTTGTCTCTTGTCTCAAATGATGGTACTTTTTTATTTTTATTTTTATTATTTATTTATTTA
>NW_027957673.1:0-212 GCF_054177405.1 Leptonychotes weddellii
ACGCACTGTATCACTCCCAGGCCCCGCATGACCACACGAGGCGTGGATAAAATAAAAAAGTAAAACCGGCAGAACTCATCGGGCTTTTCTCTGGGACTCCTCCTCCCCGCCCTCTGCTTCTGCTGTGAGCAGAGACAATGGGACGCTCTCGAGCCACCAGATCACAGTTACTGGCCCCCCTGGCATCTCTGTGCAGGTGAGCGACATTATCT
>NW_027957674.1:0-212 GCF_054177405.1 Leptonychotes weddellii
ATGTTTGGAGCACATATATATATATATACAGTCTCTGTATGTTTACATGTGAGCTTTGTTTGAATCCTTTTTGGCCCTAAAAGAAAAGTTAAAACAAAAAGATGTTACCTCCAAATATTTCTTTTTTTTTTTTTTAAAGATTTTATTTATTTATTTGAGACAGAGAGAATGAGAGAGACAGAGAGCACATGAGAGGGGGGAGGGTCAGAGGG
>NW_027957675.1:0-212 GCF_054177405.1 Leptonychotes weddellii
AAAAAAAAAAAAAAGAAGAAGATAGTAGGAAGGGAAAAATGAAGGCGGGGAAATTGGAGGGGGAGACGAACCATGAGAGACTATGGACTCTGAGAAACAGACTGAGGGTTTTAGAGGGGAGGGAGGTGGGGGGATGTGTTAGCCCAGTGATGGATATTAAGGAGGACACATATTGCATGGAGCACTGGATGTTACTCGCAAACAATGAATCA
>NW_027957676.1:0-212 GCF_054177405.1 Leptonychotes weddellii
AATAGGCAAACAAGCAAACCTTTCACATTTCTAAAGTCTGTTTTAAGAAGGTACCATTTAATAGTGACTTGAAAAGCTGTAATTATATGATAACTATGTCTCCCTGTGGACCTGGACAGTTGTCTACTGGTAAGAGTCTAACCTTGCCATCAGCAGTGATTTCCAATTTTATCTCTAACTGAGGGAGAGGTGAATGAAACACTTCATTTCAA
>NW_027957677.1:0-212 GCF_054177405.1 Leptonychotes weddellii
GGACAGGGATCAAACCATTCTGAACACCTATGATCTCAACAGGAGATCGAAGAAAAGAATAGCAGCAACTCTCTGAACAGAAAAGCGATCACTTCCTGGAAGGTAGGATGTGCGGAGAAGTGAATCGGAGGCGATATTTGGGAGGATTGACAGCCGGGGGAGGGGGCCTCCGTCGGCCACTTCTGGCAAGTGATAGAGCTGCAGAGCACAAA
>NW_027957678.1:0-1200 GCF_054177405.1 Leptonychotes weddellii
AAGGCAGACGCTTAACGACTGAGCCACCCAGGCGCCCCCAGTATATATTTTTTAAAAGGACCAAACACTGGGTGCCTGGGTGGCTCAGTCGTTAAGCGTCTGCCTTCGGCTCAGGTCATGATCCCAGGGTCCTGGGATCGAGTCCCGCATCAGGCTCCCTGCTCCGTGGGAAGCCTGCTTCTCCCTCTCCCACTCCCCCTGCTTGTGTTCCTGCTCTCGCTGTCTCTCTCTGTCAAATAAATAAATAAAATCTTTAAAAAAAAAAATAAAAGGACCAAACACTATCCTAGAAATCATTCCTATCAAACAAGAAGACTCATGTCACTTCCCGAGTACTAGCATAGAGTAGGTTCAATAATAAACAATTGGGTCCCTAGTCAACCATAACTATAACTACTCATTAGAAAGCTGCTCACAAGGGACAATATCTCCTGGTTACTAAATGGCCATCTTTATTCAGAGATGGCATTATGGAATACAAAACAGACCCTTTCACTAGCCAAGCATATAGTTTCCTGATCATGCGCTTCTGAGTGTCAAAAAACAATGCTAGGTAAGACTAGAAAGAAGCAATAAGAGCACAATGGTTAATGAGCCTGTGCCTTGGAGCCTATGTTCAGATAATCCACACTTACTGTGTGATACCGGGCAAGTCACTGAGTTTCTCTGTGCTTCACATGAAAAAATGGACATAATAATAGGACCTACATCACAGAGCTTAAAAAGATTACATGAATTCATAAATGGAAACCATTTAGAAAAAAACATAGAGGGGCACCTGAATGGTTCAGTTGATTGAAAAGCTGACCCTTGATTTCAGCTCAGGTCATGATCTTGGGGTCCTAGAATCGAGCCCTGCATCAGGCTCCCCACCCAGCAGGGAGTCTGCTTGAAATTCTCTCCCTCTCCCTCTCCCTCTGCCCCTCCCCCTGCTCACACTCCCCTTCTCTCTCAAAATAAATTAATATTTTCTTTTAAAGTTAAAAAAAAAAAAAGGGGGGGGGCGCCTGGGTGGCTCAGATGGTTAAGCGTCTGCCTTCGGCTCAGGTCATGATCCCAGGGTCCTGGGATCGAGTCCCACATCGGGCTCCCGGCTCAGCGGGGAGCCTGCTTCTCCCTCTGACCCTCTCCCCTCTCATGCTGTTTCTCTCTCTCGCTCGCTCTCTAAAAAATAAATAAAATCTTTAAAAAAAAAAAAAA
>NW_027957679.1:0-212 GCF_054177405.1 Leptonychotes weddellii
ATTTTTTCTTTGCGTATACTTTTCTACTCTGGTTGCCATCCTGTATGAGATCAAACATGTCAGAAGCAAAGGTGGAACAGCTTCAGTATTTTCCTGTGCTCACTGGATTGATTTTGCTGACAATTTGCTTCCTCCTTGACTTGTGAGGGCCTTCTGGAGATGTGGAAAGGAACAGTCTTAACTGGTAAGAGGCCATCCTATAGTTAAGATTA
>NW_027957680.1:0-212 GCF_054177405.1 Leptonychotes weddellii
CTCTCAAATCTTAAAAAAAAAAAAAAATACAAAAGAGGTATGCCTGCTAATTGACATGCCTATAATTTTGGGGTCTAATCAGCTTACTCTGAATCTCTTAAAATTTTTTGGTGTTAAAGCTGTCCACAATCCCCATTTGTTGGTTACACTATTCCAAAACAAAAACAAAAGCAAAACTAGTTTCTCCAACCTCTCACACACAAGTGACCTTA
>NW_027957681.1:0-212 GCF_054177405.1 Leptonychotes weddellii
CAGACAGGTGCTTTTTTTTTTTGAAGGAAATCTCTCTCAAATGAAAGGGAATGAAGGAAACAGGTAGTGAATGGGAAAAAATCAAATAAGAATGTGGTCTTAGGTCTGACCCGTAAGAGACTCTGAAGTATCCATACAACACTGCAGAATTGTCCTCACCTTGAGGCAAGGGAGACAGCTTGTTGTGTCTTTTAGTCAGTGGGGAGATGAAG
>NW_027957682.1:0-212 GCF_054177405.1 Leptonychotes weddellii
TGCCTCTTTCTCTGGGAAATCTTTGACACTTGAGCTGTTTCCAACAACAACTTGGAATATTCAATTTGAAATAAATCCCATGATCTGTCAAAGGCAAGTTTTTTGAAGGAACATATGGCTGTCACTGTATTCAGAATACCAAGAATATTTTATATCAAGTTTCTTTTTTGCTTAAAATTTTAAAAAATGTAGGCCAAAGCTTTCCCCCACAA
>NW_027957683.1:0-212 GCF_054177405.1 Leptonychotes weddellii
AAAATCTTTAAAAAAAAACTGTATTAGTCAGATTTTACACACTATTCTAACAAACCAGTCAAAAACTCAGTGGCTTGTAATACTAAGCATTTGTTTCTATAGTCATGGATGTTCATGTTGACAATGATTTGGATAATGTTCACAGTGCTCAGCTGTGTGGTTCTTCTGCAGGGAGATGAACTGTTCTCCAGCCTACTGACTGTGTTTGATGT
>NW_027957684.1:0-212 GCF_054177405.1 Leptonychotes weddellii
ATGCCTGAGAGTCCACAGACATCCCAACACTGGCGTCTACGGAGATGCCCACCCTGCCCACCACTAGAAGGTGGCCTCAGTGGTCACATCGCGCCGGGCAGCTGTAGGCGCGGGGACAGCCGACCTCGGCAGAGTTATCAGTGTGAGACCCCCACGGCCGGCCTGCGTGCTCATGGCCCGCTCACAGACTCGGACAGGGGAGGTCCCCGGTC
>NW_027957685.1:0-212 GCF_054177405.1 Leptonychotes weddellii
AGTCCTAGGGGCACCTGGGTGGCTCAGTTCGTTGGGCGGCTGCCTTCGGCTTGGGTCATGATCCCGGAGTCCCGGGATCGAGTGCCGCATCAGGCTCCCTGCTCCGTGGGGAGTCTGCTTCTCCCTCTGACCCTACCCCCTCTTGTGCTCTCTCTTTCACTCTCTCTCTCTCTCAAATAAAATAAAATTAAAAAAAAAAAAGAAAAAGACAG
>NW_027957686.1:0-212 GCF_054177405.1 Leptonychotes weddellii
AGCTTCGGGGGGCTCGGGGGTCTGAGTTGGGGGTGTGGGTCAGGGTGAGTGTCAGGCTCAGGGTTTGTGGGCAGGGGACCGTTGAAAGTGGCATTTCGCTGGGATGGGCACGCAGAGCTCTACTCTGAAACGTTTGGCCCGAGTTCAAAATGGTGCGGTTTCCTTCTGGGAGACTGAATCGTCTGGTATTGCTCAGGTGCCCCCAATCCCTG
>NW_027957687.1:0-212 GCF_054177405.1 Leptonychotes weddellii
AAAAGAGAATATAGAGGGCGCCTGGGTGGCTCAGTTGGTTAAGCGACTGCCTTCGGCTCAGGTCATGATCCTGGAGTCCCGGGATCGAGTCCCACATCGGGCTCCCTGCTCGGCGGGGAGTCTGCTTCTCCCTCTGACCCTCCTCCCTCTCATGCTCTGTTTCTCATTCTCTCTGTCTCAAATAAATAAATAAAATCTTTAAAAAAAAAAAA
>NW_027957688.1:0-1200 GCF_054177405.1 Leptonychotes weddellii
CCTGGGTGGCTCAGTTGGTTAAGCAACTGCCTTCGGCTCAGGTCATGATCCTGGAGTCCCAGGATCGAGTCCCATATCGGGCTCCTTGCTCAGCGGGGGGTCTGCTTCTCCCTCTGATCCTCCCCCCTCTCATGTGCTCTCTCTCTCTCATTCTCTCTCTCAAATAAATAAATAAAATCTTTAAAAAAAAAAAAAAAGATTCCTTGGGATTGCAAATTCAGAGCCGCTCTTCCCTGTAGCACCTTCCCAGAGCACCGCGGTATCAGCGGGGGCCTTGTCCCTTCCTCCTTTCCTTCACACACAGCCTTCTAGACTCAGCAAGTGTAAGATGAATGTTATTGCTTGACTGCATTTTGTCACCTGCCAAGGTGACAGGCATTCTTCCAGAGCTTAAGCTTCCCCATTAGAAGTTTTGGAGTATTACCTTTAAATCCTATCTTAGGCAAATGTTCCAGTGCCAAACATATGGTCACAAGTAATTAAAATACATACTTTGCTTGAGATTTCAGAGAACTGATATTTGTCCCCAACAGAAAGGATTTTGTGAAAGGAGGGGTTGAACTAATGAAATCCCAGACTGTGTGTTTACGAGGTTGGTATGTGGCGATGGCAGAAGATAAACACAAAGAGCGTTGCTTTGTTGTTCCGAGGTATTTAGTGTCCCTGACTGGGATCCAAGAACAGATGGAGGAGGCTGTCAGCTGGGTGGTGAGGCCCCGGCAAGCAGGAAGTAGGTGATGATAAATGATGGGTAATTTCCCACAGTGGAGCAACTATGCAGAAGCCTCTGCCGAGATAAATACATGCTGGGCTGAGACATCATCGACAGGATCTTGTCCAATACTTCATTTTTTCCTCTAAGGAAAGAAAACGCAGAAGTCTCGTCCTTTGCCTGTGTGAAACCTTCTTCAGAAAACTGACAATTTGTTTGCCCCCGAAATGAGATTATCAACCTTATCTGAAAGGTAAAACTGCGTCGTTCTTGCAAGACGAGTTGGATATTTCCCTCTGTAAGCACTTGGCTTGACCCAGGACTTCTTGTTTGCTCACCTTTGCTGGCGGGCTGCGATGGGTTTTGCCCTTTGGTTAAAGGTTTGATTTTGTAATTCAATTCCCAAATTTATTTGTATCCATTTTCAGGCGAAGGAACAGAAGAGATGCTTTATTTGATTTGTTTCACCAATTGATTGTACAGGATCC
>NW_027957689.1:0-212 GCF_054177405.1 Leptonychotes weddellii
AAAAAAAAAAAACTAACAGTAATATATTATTAAAAATGGTGCATATTTGAATGTGTTAAGTTTGTAAGTATGCTTTTTACTGAATATATGCATTTTAGTATGCTTTAAAATATTATATAATGAAAACATTTAAGTGATTTGCAACTTTACATGGCTGGGAAAATGCTAGTGTTGCTAGTAAAAACAGTGATGTTAAAAGCAAATGACCTGTC
>NW_027957690.1:0-212 GCF_054177405.1 Leptonychotes weddellii
ACCACCGCTCACCGCCGCCGCTCACTGCCGCTCACCTCCGCCAGTGCTCACCGCCAGTGCTCACCTCCGCTCACCACTCACCTCCGCTCACCACCACCGCTCACCGCCGCTCACCTCTGCCAGCGCTCACTGCCGCTCACCACCACCGCTCACCACTGCTCACCGCCGCTCACCTCCGCCAGTGCTCACCTCCGCCCACTGCCACCACCGCC
>NW_027957691.1:0-212 GCF_054177405.1 Leptonychotes weddellii
ACAGGAGCTCCCAGGAGACCTGAGCCTCTCCTGGCTGCAAGTGGAGCTCCTGGGCTCCACCCTGGGACTCTCGGCGTAGCCAGCCCCACTGATGTGCCCACAGATGCCCTGGGGGCTCGTTAAAACGCAGGTCCTGGGGCGCCTGGTGGCTCAGTTGGTTAAGCAACTGCCTTCGGCTCAGGTCATGATCCTGGAGTCCCGGGATCGAGTCC
>NW_027957692.1:0-212 GCF_054177405.1 Leptonychotes weddellii
CAAATGAAAAGACAGTTCTAACATTCCCCAATTGCTTCACTAATATCATAACTGCTGGCAAATAGTTTATATTACATCAGAGAGGAAACTGCAGACAAAGCTGATAGTTGGAGAAGGCCACCTGGTTACTGAGTAGTCTGAAACCTTCTCTCAAACAGAATGAGAGGTGATGGAAGTATTCACCAAATACAGGCAGTGGGAATCACGGAGAA
>NW_027957693.1:0-212 GCF_054177405.1 Leptonychotes weddellii
CTCTCCCCCGTTCCAGATGTTCCCATGTAACAGAGGGCTCACAGTGAGGAGGGTCTCTGGCTTGAGCTTCAGAGCCTTCCATTTCCCCACTGGCCCATCCATTTCCCCACTGTGTCCTCCTGGGCCCACATCAAGCCTGCCCCCAGACACTGCTCATTTAGGAACTAAATTGAGACATGCTTCAGCAGGGGCCTCCAGCACCATCCTTCCCA
>NW_027957694.1:0-212 GCF_054177405.1 Leptonychotes weddellii
GGCATTTTAATTCACTTGCACTTCTGTCCTAGAGGAGAGGTTTTTCAAGCAGGGACAAGAACGCGGGTCCCTAACATACAAAGCTGATCAAGGAGTACACAAACAGGACAATTTTATTTTATTTTTTTTTTTATTCTTATGTTAATCCCCATACATTACATCATTAGTTTTAGATGAAGTGTTCCATGATTCATTGTTTTTGCATAACACCC
>NW_027957695.1:0-212 GCF_054177405.1 Leptonychotes weddellii
AAAAAAAAAAAGAATTGAGTGTATATGTGTATTGAAAAAAGGCTGAAAGCAAATATAGCAAGATATTAAAAGGAGTTTGTTGCTGGTGTGGTAGTTTTAATTTCTTTTTTCTTTTCTGATCCATCCCCCCCATTTCTGCAATGAATGTTTATTGCTTCTATAGCAAAAAAAAAATTATGTCATATTTTTTGAGTTATATTTTGTGAGTTAAT
>NW_027957696.1:0-212 GCF_054177405.1 Leptonychotes weddellii
ATATGACTTCTGACCCTTTCGGCCTCCCGGAAGGAGGGGATTCTCCGTGTCTACACTCGAGGAGATGAAGCGTGAGCTGCCCAGGGGCCACGAGCAAGAGCCAGCTTGGCCCCTGGGCACCAGCACCCGGGCGAGGACCCACAGGAGGCTGAGATCGGAATGGACAAGAGAGAAAATAAACTAGCAGTGACATCTGGGCGGGCACGTGTGGA
>NW_027957697.1:0-212 GCF_054177405.1 Leptonychotes weddellii
TCCTTAGTGCACCTTTTTTTTTTTTTGATTTGAAACCATCAGTGCACTAAAATAAAAGAATTAGATCAAATACGCCATAGTTAAACAGATTTGAAATTTGTTTTAGATGTTAGACTAACACCACCATTTAATAGGTGGCCTTCGTGTGGCCTATGGAAGCCAACAGTTTCTAAGGAATAAAGAGCAGAAAACCAAATATAAATTTGGGGGCA
>NW_027957698.1:0-212 GCF_054177405.1 Leptonychotes weddellii
AAGGAAAGGGAGTGGTTAGTGAGGCAGTCAGGGAAGTGTTCTTGTAGGAGGTGTTGAAGAAACGCTCTAAGCAGAGTCACAGGAGTGGAGGGAAACACGTGGGAGGGACAGGGGGAGATGGGCTCAGGACCAAATGGGAAATAAGGTCAAGTAAGTGGTTTTGCGCAGAAGCCAGAGTGGCCACGGGGAACAGTGATGGGCATCTCAATAAG
>NW_027957699.1:0-1200 GCF_054177405.1 Leptonychotes weddellii
GGAAGCTTTTTATCTCTCCTTCAATTTTCAATGACAGCCTAGCTGGATATAGTATTCTTGGCTGCATATTTTTCTCAGTTAGTGCTCTGAATATATCCTGCCAGACCTTTCTGGCCTGCCAGGTCTCTGTGGATAGGTCTGTTGCCAATCTAATGTTTCTACCATTGTAGGCTACATATCTCTTGTCCTGAGCTGCTTTCAGGATTTTCTTTTTGTCTCTGAGGCTCGTAAGTTTTACTGTTAGATGTTGGGGTGTTGACCTATTTTTATTGATTTTGAGGGGGGTTCTCTGTGCCTCCTGGATTTTGATGCCTGTTTCCTTCCCCAAATAAGGGAAGTTCTCTGCTTTATAATTTGCTCCAATATACCTTCTGCCCCTCTCTCTCTTTCTTCTTCTTCTGGGATCCCAATTATTCTAATGTTTCGTCTTATGGTATCGCTTATCTCTCGAATTCTGCCCTCGTGATCCAGTAGTTGTTTCTCTTTTTCTCAGCTTCTTTATTTTCCATCATTTGGTCTTCTTTTCACTGATTCTTTCTTCTGCCTTATTTATCCTAGCAGTTAGCATCCCCATTTTTGATTGTACCTCATTAATAGCCTTTTTGATTTCGACTAGGTTAGATTTTAGTTCTTTCATTTCTCCAGAAAGGGTTTCTCTAATAACTTCCTTGCTTTTTTCAAGCCCAGCTAGTATCTTTAAAGTGATGATTCTGAATTCTAGATCTGACATCGTACTAATGTCCGTATTGAATAGGTCCCTGCCCTTCGGTACTACCTCTTGTTCTTTTTGTTGAGGTGATTTTTTCCATCTTGTCATTTTGTCCAGATGAGAATAGATGAATGACAGAACAAAATGCTAACAGGGTAACATCGTCCCCAGAAAATATACTCTAAACAAATCAGAAAAGACCTGAAGCCAGGGGAAAAGAAAGGGAAAGAAAGAAAAAAGAAAAAGAAAAAGATAAAAACAAACAAAAATAGAACAAAACAACAAAACAAAACAGAATATGATCAAATATGATCAGGCTGGTTGCACAGATCAGTGCCACACACTAGATTTTGGGTGTATTTTGGTGTATTAGAAGAAAGTGCCTCCCAAAATTTTAAAGAAAGAAAAACTTATGTAAGGGTTGATATGATGAAGGGATGGAATATGACTGTAAAGATGGAAATTATAAAAAATTTTATAAAAGGAATTGA
>NW_027957700.1:0-212 GCF_054177405.1 Leptonychotes weddellii
CGCTTTTATCCCCGGTGGGCGCGGGGAAGTGAGCAGCCCCGCGGCCGGGGAAGTTCCCGGCACCGCACGTCGCTTCGGGGTCGGAAAGGACAGCGCGGCCCCGCCCCCGCGGTGAAGGGGGACCCGCCCGGCCACCCGCATGTCCCTGCGAGTCGGGGACCTTCTCCTTCCTGCGGAATCCCCATAGGAGGCGCGAGGGGCCGTCACGCTGC
>NW_027957701.1:0-212 GCF_054177405.1 Leptonychotes weddellii
GAGGGGGATGGGTTAGCCTGGTGATGGGTATTAAAGAGGGCACGTTCTGCATGGAGCACTGGGTGTTATGCACAAACAATGAACCATGGAACACTACATCAAAAACTAATGATGTGATGTATGGTGATTAACATACCATAAAAAAAAAAGAGTGTCCCCTCTCAACCGTGACCTCACCCCTGGCCAGTGGTGAGCCCTTCCCCTCACCCACA
>NW_027957702.1:0-212 GCF_054177405.1 Leptonychotes weddellii
AAAATGGATCCAGAATGTGAGAATATCTCCGAGCTATGTTAATACAGCAAAGCCCTCACTGTGAACGAGGCTCTGAATAATTAGGCAGACAAGACCACCTCTTCTGTAAATGTTGGTATCTCGTCAAGCTGGTGCTAAATGAGAGTATAAACAAAGTGCCAGGATGACAGGGATGGAGTACACAAACAGAACCACACTTCCAGAGGCTCTTC
>NW_027957703.1:0-212 GCF_054177405.1 Leptonychotes weddellii
CTTCTTTTCTTCAATCTCCTGTTGAGTTTGTAGGTGTTCAGAATGGTTTGATCCCTATCCAGCTGAATTCCTGAGAGGAGACGAAATCCAGGTCTCCTACTCCTCTGCCATCTTGCTCCGCCCCCCCAGATAAAGCTTTGTTGCAGGGAGATTTTCTGTGCTTTGTAGCATGTTTAGCAGCCTCCCTGGCCTCTACCCATTAGACGCCAGTA
>NW_027957704.1:0-212 GCF_054177405.1 Leptonychotes weddellii
CTTACTGTTGATAATTGAGGTATATTCAGATTTAAGATATTCTTTAAACAGGTGCACCACTGGATTGTTTGGACCAATCTATGCTAAATATGCAAAGTAATTGGTATTATTACTATCCGCATTTAGGTGTGCAGCTGCTAGAGCAGGCTGAGGAGGCAAAGGGAGAGATGTACATTTTTACACCACTAGGGCTCTTTCCTCTATCTCCTGGA
>NW_027957705.1:0-212 GCF_054177405.1 Leptonychotes weddellii
GGGTTAGCCTGGTGGTGGGTATTGAGGAGGGCACATTCTGCATGGAGCACTGGATGTTATGCACAAACAATGAATCATGGAACACTACATCTAAAACTAATGATGTAATGTATGGGGATTAACATAAGAATAAAAAAATTAAAAATAAAAAGCATCTGTTAATATTTTATATACATATATATATATTCATACATGTGTATAGTTCTCCCTTA
>NW_027957706.1:0-212 GCF_054177405.1 Leptonychotes weddellii
AGTTTGCCACAAAAAAACTCTCTGAAATTCTGATTGGAATATCATTCAACTTTAAAAAATTAAATATCCCAAATAGATATTTTATTAAATAAATTGATTAACCATATTTTTTTTCTTTGGGCTTGTTTTTAATATTTATAATAATTACATATTACTTTTTTACCCATAAACAATCTTTCTACCCCAAGTAATGTTATTTTAAAAAAAAAAAA
>NW_027957707.1:0-212 GCF_054177405.1 Leptonychotes weddellii
CCTCTAGGCCTCCGTTGCTTCAGTGATAAAATAATTAGATGAGTTCTCCATTTTGGTGTTCTGTGAATCTAGCATTATAGCATTTCTTTTGCCTTCCTCACCCGTCATTTCTCTTTCTCCACTTAATTGAAGACTAACTTTGAAAACATTGTTCAAAATTTGGTCTCCAAAAGAAAAATGAGATATACAGGAGCAAAAAGTTATGTTTTTCA
>NW_027957708.1:0-212 GCF_054177405.1 Leptonychotes weddellii
AAAACAAAACTTAAAAAAAAGGAGTTAATTGCTCATAGAATTGTAGGATAAAATTTAGGAGTTGTTGATGAAAGTCTGATGCTTAGTACTCATTAGTACTCATTCCTTTATTTTTTTAAGGATTTTATTTTTTATTTATTTGACAGAGAGAGAGACATAGCAAGACAGGGAAAACAAGTAGGGAGAAGCAGGCTTCCCGCTGAGCAGGGAGC
>NW_027957709.1:0-212 GCF_054177405.1 Leptonychotes weddellii
CTCCATGGGACACCACTCGTCTCCTTAAGTGAGGATGCTCCTTATTTTGTATAAGTTAGTGTGGCATCCACATGAGGTCCTCAGAAAAGGTCCTGGTCTGGCTTTGGAGACAGCACTCAAAAGAAATGAGTGGGTCCATTTCTTCCAAATCTGCTGGTATTTTGTCCAGTGCAGTGCAGGATGGTTAAAAAAAGGGCACAAGTTTTCTCCTA
>NW_027957710.1:0-1199 GCF_054177405.1 Leptonychotes weddellii
CGGGAGTCATCACTTAAGAGCATTTGATGACCATTTAATTAATTAATTAATTTATTTGTTTGTTTATTTATTTATTTTTTAAAGATTTTATTTATTTATTTATTTATTTATTTATTAGAGAGCGAGCGAGAGAGAAACAGCATGAGAGAGGAGAGGGTCAGAGGGAGAAGCAGGCTCCCCGCTGAGCCGGGAGCCCGATGTGGGACTCGATCCCGGGACTCCAGGATCATGACCTGAGCCGACGGCAGTCGCTTAACCAACTGAGCCACCCAGGTGCCCTGATTCAGAACTTTTTGATTCTCGGAGTTTAAACGTTTGATGCACCCATACCCTTTCACAGAAAAAAGAAACATATTTTATTCTTACAACAATTTATAATTGTTGGCAGAGTTGGGACTACTACCAGAAGTGAGGGATAGAAGTGACAAGCGATGGAGATCCACCAGCTACTATGCAGATACCAATGAGCACTTTGGGAAGTAGCCTAATATGCTTGTGGGATAGCCATGCTTTCTCGCCTTTAGACTTTAGACTCAGGAAAACTGCTTCAACTTTGTTAAGTAAAGATGACTTTACTTGGGAATTTTGGCTGTTCTTTCTATTTAGAAGATACCAAGAAGATAATAGTGGACTGTAATGAACTTCAAGCTTTAAAAAGCTCTGACCTTTTGACTACCTTGCAAGTCAGTATTGACTTTGATGTAGAAAAGCTCTCTAGTTCTTCCTTAAATGAATGATAAGCAGCATGGTTAGGATTACATAGTGAGTGTTTTGTCCCTGGATCTCTCTGGTCTCTAGGCCAGATCAACATACAGGGTCCCTATATTTAAGCTATTCTTCGGTTGACAGCATCCTTACATAACTTCTGCTTGTCACCAGGGACCTGATTATATTATCACATAATTAATTTATTGACTAATAGCTTAGTTATCTTAAAGAGGTGCTGACTTTATATCTAGGCAACAATTTGGGAACTGGCAGAATCTAGTTTATTTTTATTTTTTTATTTTTTTATTTTTTATTCTTATGTTAATCCCCATACATTACATCATTAGTTTTAGATGAAGTGTTCCATGATTCATTGTTTGTGCATAACACCCAGTGCTCCATGCAGAATGTGCCCTCCTCAATACCCACCACCAGGCTAACCCATCCTCCCACCCCCCTCCCTCTAGAACCCTGTTAGTTTTTCAGAGTCC
>NW_027957711.1:0-212 GCF_054177405.1 Leptonychotes weddellii
CCTGAGCCGAAGGCAGTCGCTTAACCAACTGAGCCACCCAGGCGCCCTCGAGTGTGCTCATTGGCCATTTGTATATTTCCAGAGACGTGTCTATTCAAATTCTTTGTCCATTTATTTTTAAGATTTTATTTTATTTATAAAACAGAGAACATGAGAGAGGGAACACAAGCAGGGGGAGTGGGAGAGGGAGAAGCAGGCTCCCCGCCGAGCAG
>NW_027957712.1:0-212 GCF_054177405.1 Leptonychotes weddellii
CATGGGTTGGCCGGGTGGTGGGTATTGAGGAGGGCACGTTCTGCATGGAGCACTGGGTGTTATGCACAAACAATGAATCATGGAACACTACATCTAAAACTAATGATGTTATGTATGGGGATTAACATAAGAATCAAAAAAATAAAAAATAAAAAAATAAATAAAAAAAATTTTTAGTAAATTAAAAGAAAACAGTTGCAATGGCCAATGTC
>NW_027957713.1:0-212 GCF_054177405.1 Leptonychotes weddellii
CATGGCACAATTCCTTCTCCGAATGATGAGCTTTCTATCTATCTTTCTTTCCTTTTTTTTTTTTTATTCTTATGTTAATCCACTACATTACATCATTAGTTTTAGATGTAGTGTTCCATGATTCATTGTTTGTGCATAACACCCAGTGCTCCATGCAGAATGTGCCCTCCTCAATACCCACCACCAGGCTAACCCATCCCCCCACCCCCCTC
>NW_027957714.1:0-212 GCF_054177405.1 Leptonychotes weddellii
GTGTGTGTGTGTGTATATATATATATTTACCACCTTTTCTTTATCCATTCATCAGTCGATGGATATTTGGGCTTTTTCCATAATTTGGTTATGTTGATAATGCTACTATAAACATTGGGGTGCATGTATCCCTTCAAATTAGTATTTTTGTATCCTTTGGGTAAATACCTAATAGTACAATTGCTGGATCATAGTGTAGGTCTATTTTTAAC
>NW_027957715.1:0-212 GCF_054177405.1 Leptonychotes weddellii
ACTTAACTGACTGAACCACCCAGGTGCCATCATGATGGTGATTTTTTTTTCTATTTTATTTTTTTATTTTTTAATTGGTATGTTAATCCCCATACATTACATCATTAGTTTTAGATGTAGTGTTCCATGATTCATTGTTTGTGCATAACACCCAGTGCTCCATGCAGAACGTGCCCTCCTCAATACCCATCACCAGGCTAACCCCTCCTCCC
>NW_027957716.1:0-212 GCF_054177405.1 Leptonychotes weddellii
CCTAATGAGATCAGTGCCCTTATAAGAAGAGGAAGACACACCTCACTAGAACCTCACCATGCTGGCACCCAGACCTTGTACTTCCAACCTCTAGAACAGTGAGAAATACATGTCTGTGATTTACACCACCCAGTCCATAGCATTTTGGCATGGCAGCTCGCGCTAAGACACAAAGGTGAAAACGTTATGCTCAGGCTACCCTCAAGTCTTAG
>NW_027957717.1:0-212 GCF_054177405.1 Leptonychotes weddellii
TCTCTAAATTTTATTCATCACCAAGTCACATCTATTTCTCCTCCGAAATCTATCCTAAATCCTGCTGCTGTTTATCACCTCTGCAGCTACTGTCTTAGCCAAAGCGGTGTCATCTGTTGTGTAGATGGCTTCAAGTTAATCCTAACCGGTTTCCCCACATCCACCCTTGCCCTCAACCTCATAGTCTACTTTCCATAGCCGACTCTGTCCAA
>NW_027957718.1:0-212 GCF_054177405.1 Leptonychotes weddellii
GAATTTTAATTGCTTTTTTTTTTTAAAGATTTTATTTATTTATTTGAGAGAGAGAGAGTGAGAGACAGAGAGCATGAGAGGGAGGAGGTTCAGAGGGAGAAGCAGACTCCCTGCCGAGCAGGGAGCCCGATGCGGGACTCGATCCCGGGACTCCAGGATCATGACCTGAGCCGAAGGCAGTCGCTTAACCAACTGAGCCACCCAGGCGCCCC
>NW_027957719.1:0-212 GCF_054177405.1 Leptonychotes weddellii
TACGCCATTTTATATTCCCACTATTGCTATATTGCTATAGGAGGGTTCCTATTTCTCCACGTCCTCATCGACATTTGTTATTGTCTGTCTTTGCTTTTTTTAAGGTTTTTATTTAAATTCCACTTAGTTAACATCCAGTGTAATATGAGTTTGGGGTGTTACAATATGGTGATTCAACACTTCCATACATCACCCCGTGCTCATCACGATAA
>NW_027957720.1:0-212 GCF_054177405.1 Leptonychotes weddellii
GGAAATTAACAATGATACAATACTATTAACTAAACCACTGACCTTCTTAAAATCCCAGCAGTTTTCCCCCAATGTCCTTTTAATGTTCCAGGAACCAATCCAAAATACCACATTTGCATTCAGTGTTTGTATACCCTTGTCTCCTCCAATTTGTTTCCTTATTTTACCCCAATTCATTTCCTTGTCTTTCATAATGCTGGCACTTTCCATGA
>NW_027957721.1:0-1199 GCF_054177405.1 Leptonychotes weddellii
CATTCAAAGCTCTTGTTTCCTTGTTGATTTTCTGCTTAGATGATCTGTCCATTGCTGAGAGTGGAGTATTGAGGTCTCCTACAATTAACGTATTGTTATCAATAGGACTCTTTATTTTGTTTAACAGTTGGCTTATGTAGATGGCTGCTCCCATGCTGGGGGCATAGATATTTACAATTGTTAGATCTTCTTGTTGGATAGACCCTCTGAGAATGATATAGTGTCCTTCTGTGTCTCTAACTACAGTCTTTAGCTTAAAATCTAATTTGTCTGATATCAGACTTGCTACCCCAGCTTTCTTTTGAGGTCCCTTGGCATGGAAGATGGATCTTCATCACGTCACTTTCTGTCTGGATGTATCTTTAGGTTCAAAATGAGTCTCTTGTAGACAGCACATGTATGGGTCCTGTCTTTTTATCTAATCTGCAACCCTGAGCCGTTTTATGGGAGCATTTAGACCGTTCATGTTGAGAGTGATTATTGAAAGATATGAATTTATTTTCATCATGTTGCCTATGAAGACCTTGTTTTCATAGATTGTCCCTGTAAATTTCTGTTGTATATCCCTCATGGGGTTTTTCTCCTTTTATAGAACCCCCCTTAATATTTCTTGTAGGGCCAGCTTAATGGTCACATATTTTAGTTTCTGCCAGTCTTGGAAGCTCTGCATCTCTCCATTCTAAATGACAGTGTTGCTGGATAAAGTATTCTTGGCTGCATGTTCTTCCTGTTTAGTACCCTGAATATGTCTTGCCAGGCCTTTCTGGCTTGCCAGGTCTCTGTGGATAGGTCTGATGTTTTTCTGATGTTCCTCCCTCTGTACATAAGGAATCTCTTCCCCCTAATTGTCCTTAAGATGGTTTCCTTGGTTCTAAGATTTGCGAGTTTTACTATTACATGTTGGAGAGCTGGCTTATTTTCCTTGATCTTGGGAGGTGTCCTCTCTGCCTCTAGGACACGACTGTTTGTTTCATTCCCCAGATTAGGGAAGTTCTCAGCTATGATTTGCTCAAATATATCTTCTAGTCCTCTCTTTCTCTCCACGCACTCCAGGATTCCAATAATTCTGACATTGGAATACTCCATGGTGTCACTTATTTCTCTGACTCTATTTTCATGGATTCTGAGTTGTTTTTCCCTGGCCTCCTCTTTTCCCTTTTTATCTATTAAATTGTCTTCCAGGTCACTGATTTGTTCTT
>NW_027957722.1:0-212 GCF_054177405.1 Leptonychotes weddellii
CTGGACTCTTCTTCTTTTTTTTTTTTTTTAAAGATTTTATTTATTTATTTGACAGAGAGAGAGGAGAACAGCGAAAGAGGGAACACACGCAGGGGGAGTGGGAGAGGGAGAAGCAGGCTTCCTGCCGAGCAGGGAGCCCGATGTGGGACTCGATCCCAGGACCCTGGGATCATGACCTGAGCCGAAGGCAGACGCTTAACGACTGAGCCACC
>NW_027957723.1:0-212 GCF_054177405.1 Leptonychotes weddellii
CACATCTTCTTTCTCCATTCATCTGTCGATGGACATCTTGGCTCTTTCCACAGTTTGGCTATTGTGGACATTGCTGCTATAAACATCAGGGTGCACGTACCCTTTCGGATCCCTACTTTTGTATCTTTGGGATAAATACCCAGTAGTTTAAGCTCAGTTATTTTAAGTAGATTTTTTATCCCCCACATGAATGTCCGTAAGTACATTTGAAA
>NW_027957724.1:0-212 GCF_054177405.1 Leptonychotes weddellii
CCCAAAACAGGCAATGTATTTCCACTTGTTGGTCTACTTTTATGTCTTTCAGGGGTGTTTTAAAATTTTCCTCATATAGATCTCATTGATATGAGGAATTCTTAATTGCAGGAAACAAACTGAGTGTTGTTGGAGTGGGGGGTGGGGTGGGAGGGATGGGGTGACTGGGTGATAGACACTGGGGAGGGTACGTGCTCTGGTAAGCGCTGTGA
>NW_027957725.1:0-212 GCF_054177405.1 Leptonychotes weddellii
ATCAACATCAAGGCAAGACCTTCCACCGGCAAAAAGATTGACTGCTGAAAACTCAGATGATGGTTAGCAATACGTTTTTACTTTATTTTATTTTTTAAATATTTTATTTATTTATTTGAGACACAGAGAGAGACAGAGAGAGAGAGCACAAGCAGGGGGAGGGGCAGAGGGCGAGAGAGAAGCAGACTCCCCGCTGATCAGAGAGCCCACAG
>NW_027957726.1:0-212 GCF_054177405.1 Leptonychotes weddellii
CAGAGTATGCGCGTGCACATAACACACACAACACACACACAATACACGCACGCACGCTTCTGCACGCAAGCACACATGGACACACTGAAGAAGAGCTTGACCAGATCTGGTCAAACTCTGGCCCTGATCCCTCCCCCGCCAACCCCGCTGCCCGACCCACAAGGACAGAGACCAGGGCAAGTAGAGGGGCCAGGGGACAACACAGGGTCCTG
>NW_027957727.1:0-212 GCF_054177405.1 Leptonychotes weddellii
AAAGTAACAAGTCAGGAAATGACAGATGTTGGCGGGGATGCGGAGAAAGGGGAACCCTCCTACACTGTTGGTGGGAATGCAAGCTGGTGCAGCCACTCTGGAAAACAGTGTGGAGGTTCCTCAAAAAGTTGAAACTAGAGCTACCATATGATCCAACAATTGCACTACTGGGTATTTACCCCAAAGATACAAATGTAGGTATCTGAAGGGGT
>NW_027957728.1:0-212 GCF_054177405.1 Leptonychotes weddellii
ATCCCAGGACCCGGGGATCATGACCTGAGCCGAAGGCAGACGCTTAACGATTGAGCCACCCAGGTGCCCCGCGCATCCTTTTAAATAAACTAGTAAACATAGATGGTGTAAATAAAAGCCTATTTGGAGAAGGGCTTGACTACAGACCAAGATGGCAACCTAAGAGGCTCCTGAATTTTCCTCCTTCAAAGACACATCAGAATTACAGTTAC
>NW_027957729.1:0-212 GCF_054177405.1 Leptonychotes weddellii
AGTAAAGTGGCAGGATATAAAATCAATGCACAGAAATCAGTGGCATTCCTATACACCAACAACAAGACAGAAGAAAGAGAAATTAAGGAGTCGATCCCATTTACAATTGCACCCAAAACCATAAGATACCTAGGAATAAATCTAACCAAAGAGGCAAAGAATCTGTACTCAGAAAACTATAAAATACTCATGAAAGAAATTGAGGAAGACAC
>NW_027957730.1:0-212 GCF_054177405.1 Leptonychotes weddellii
AAAAAAAAAAAAAAAAGAAAGTTGGTTGGGAAAATTGTTAGATTTGCCTCCTGTGTTTCCCTGTCATCCAGTGTTTAAAAATGGTGTCACACAATTTGTCCTGTTTTCTAATTTTTTAAGGGAAAATGTAAGTCCTCTCCCTCTTAATCCATCCTGTTGGAAATGGAAGTTCTTCCTTGCTCCTTATACCATTACTTCTTCCCTTCTAGTTT
>NW_027957731.1:0-212 GCF_054177405.1 Leptonychotes weddellii
GAGCCGGAAGAACGTAACGTGACGGGAGGCGCAATGGGCGGGACGCGTGCGTGGAAACGGCCCAATGAGGGGGCGGCGTGGAGGGCGTGGCCAGGAGACCGGGGTGAGGGGGCGGGGCTTGCCGGGCCGCCGGGTCCCTTCCACGCCTGCGTGGACGCGGAGGGTGGAGGACGGCCGCTGCCAGTTTTTAGGACTTTGCAGTTCCAGTTGAA
>NW_027957732.1:0-1199 GCF_054177405.1 Leptonychotes weddellii
TAGAGAACCTAAATAAACCTAGTCCCTTGAACATAATGCACTTGTTCTTTCTGCTTGAAATTAAATTAATAGAATGGTCTTGATTGAAAGCTTGATTCAAATTAGTCTTTTAAAAGTGGTTTTGGAGGAAAGATGGCGGAGGAGTAGGGGACCCTATTTCAACTGGTCCCTGGAATTGGGCTGGATATCTACCAGACCACTCTGAGCACCCACGAAACCAGCCTGAGATGTAAGAAGATCTGGATCTCTACAAACAGAATATCGCAGGCGGTTGGTTTTGAGGTACAAAGCGGGGAGCCCTGATTCCGCGGGCAGATAGCGGAGGATAAACGGCAGCGGGAGGGTGCCTGGACGTGGGGATTCTACACCGCCGGTGAGTGACAGCCTCGCACGCTGGGGATGGGGCACAGACTCGCAGACTGGTAGCGGCAGGGAAAGGACTTTAGGGCAGCCCCCAGGGCAGAAACCCAGAGCGGCAGGGTCATGCGTACCATCTGGGAGCGGCTGGAGGTTTTAGAAGCACAAAGGGCAGGGATGTTCCCGACCTGGAGGCAGGACTGGGAGCAATGCGGAGGGGCGCACAACTCAGGATGCTGCAGTTTATAGTTGCACAAACAGAAAAGGAGACAGTGTGGCCTGGAGAGCTCACTGAAGAACAGACTGCGATCTCTCTGCTCTGAGGCAGAGGGTTGGAAACGGTCTCTTCTGCTCTGACTCGTGGAAGAGACACAGAAAGCCACCAGAGAAAGCCGCCAGAGAACAAAAGCCCACAAAACTGATTCCTGCTGAGCCCATCCCCCACCACAGGGGAGCAGGGCAACTCCGCCCAAACAGGGTTGCCTGAGTAACAGTGTGGCAGGCCCCTCCCCGAGAAGACAGGCTGGGAAAACAAGAGGCCAGCAACCCTAAGGTCCCAAGAAAACAGGTGCATCTTGCTTGAGTTCTGGTCAATAATTTGGACTCTATACATTCCCTCAAGCACCCATCAACAGAATGACTAGGAGAAGGAGCCCCCAAAATAGAAAAGACTCAGAGATGATGACTTATGCTGCAGATTTACAAATGGATGCAGATATAACCAAGATGTTGGAGATGGAATTCAGGCTAGCAATTGTGAAGACAATGGCTAGAATGGAGAAATCAATTAATGGCAACATAGAGTCTCTACGGGCAGAAATAAAAGCTGAATGGGCAGAACT
>NW_027957733.1:0-212 GCF_054177405.1 Leptonychotes weddellii
AGGGATCACTGCGTGTTCTTGCTATGTTGCGTGGAGAAGGGCCCAGCCAGGTGTGGTCTTCCCAAACCCCACAGCCTCAGTCAGCCTGATTCACAATGACAGACAGTCTACAATGTACCCGAAGCATCTCCTCAAACATGTCAGGGCCATGAAAAACAAGGACATTCTGAGACACGGTCACAGCCAGGGAAGCCTGAAGGAGACATGATGGC
>NW_027957734.1:0-212 GCF_054177405.1 Leptonychotes weddellii
CCCTGGGGGTGGTCCCGACAAGCAGCACCTTTTCCCAGCCGAAGAGCCGAGGCTGCACAGCTGGACAGATGGACTGGTCTGCTCTGGTCCCTCCCTGCCCTGCTCCTCCCTTTGGTGCCAGGGACCCAGGATCGCAGGCCCCCGCTGCAGCAGGCTGGCACGGAGGGCCGCCCACCAGCCCCCTGGCTCTCCTGCAGCCCCCTGTTATCCCA
>NW_027957735.1:0-212 GCF_054177405.1 Leptonychotes weddellii
GGGGGGATGGGTTAGCCTGGTGATGGGTATTAAAGAGGGCACGTTCTGCATGGAGCACTGGGTGTTATGCACAAACAATGAATCATGGAACACTACATCAAAAACTAATGATGTAATGTATGGTGATTAACATAACATAATAATAAAAAAAGTAAAATAAATTAAGAGGAAAAAAAAGATGAGAAAAATATTTCAAGGGGGGACAGCACAGA
>NW_027957736.1:0-212 GCF_054177405.1 Leptonychotes weddellii
AGATCAGTGCCTCCTTTACTACTGATTTTATATCTTTTCCAGGGTGGGAGAAGACTCATCCCTGAATAAAAAGTGTGTAATTCTGTTGTAGCGAGAACCTCATATTCAACTAGTTAGCCAGTCAAAGGATGGTTTAACTTGAACATATTATCCACTTCCCAGCTTGGCATGTGCACCAGATAGCTCCAGCAATATGAAGCATTATGTTTCAT
>NW_027957737.1:0-212 GCF_054177405.1 Leptonychotes weddellii
CCTAGAACTGGGACCCCTGCTTGGTGGGGCCACCAGGCAGGCTCTCGAGGGAGCTCTTTTCCATGAGAGCTCCGTGAGTCTCAGGGGAGATTAAACCCAGGTTTGCTATCGCAGTGGGGAATGACATGAGTCGGGGAGAAAGCCGTCTCCACTTCTCTGTGGAACCCAGAGCTCTCTGTCTCTCGACACTTAGGAACTAGGGGACAAAGGCC
>NW_027957738.1:0-212 GCF_054177405.1 Leptonychotes weddellii
AATGGGTGGAAGCGCTTTTGGAAAGCATACTCTGCCTGAAGAAATGGGGCTGGCTAAGGAAAGCTCTTCGCCAAAGACTCCCTCCTGGGCGAGACCCCCTGGGCCCTCTCGGCCTGGGTGTGGGCGCTCTGCCTGTGACTTGGAGCCCCACAGCCCCTTCCTACCCAGCAGTGCCTGGCAGAGAGCCAGGCTCAGCAGACGCACACTGATCA
>NW_027957739.1:0-212 GCF_054177405.1 Leptonychotes weddellii
CTCCATGGGACACCACTCGTCTCCTTAAGTGAGGATGCTCCTTATTTTGTATAAGTTAGTGTGGCATCCACATGAGGTCCTCAGAAAAGGTCCTGGTCTGGCTTTGGAGACAGCACTCAAAAGAAATGAGTGGGTCCATTTCTTCCAAATCTGCTGGTATTTTGTCCAGTGCAGTGCAGGATGGTTAAAAAAAGGGCACGAGTTTTCTCCTA
>NW_027957740.1:0-212 GCF_054177405.1 Leptonychotes weddellii
AGAAAATGTCGACATCTCTCTGAAGGGACGCACAGTTATTGTGAAGGGACCCAGAGGAACCCTGCGAAGGGACTTCAATCACATCAATGTAGAACTCAGTCTTCTTGGAAAGAAAAAGAAGAGGCTCCGAGTTGACAAATGGTGGGGAAATAGAAAAGAGCTGGCTACTGTTCGCACTATCTGTAGTCACGTACAGAACATGATCAAGGGCG
>NW_027957741.1:0-212 GCF_054177405.1 Leptonychotes weddellii
AAAATGGATCCAGAATGTGAGAATATCTCCGAGCTATGTTAATACAGCAAAGCCCTCACTGTGAACGAGGCTCTGAATAATTAGGCAGACAAGACCGCCTCTTCTGTAAATGTTGGTATCTCGTCAAGCTGGTGCTAAATGAGAGTATAAACAAAGTGCCAGGATGACAGGGATGGAGTACACAAACAGAACCACACTTCCAGAGGCTCTTC
>NW_027957742.1:0-212 GCF_054177405.1 Leptonychotes weddellii
AGAAATGTATGTTCATGTCTTCTATTTCTTCACTGGATATTTGTTTTTTGTTTTGTTTTGTTTTGTTTATTCTTATGTTAATCCCCATATATTACATCATTAGTTTTAGATGAAGTGTTCCATGATTCATTGTTTGTGCATAACACCCAGTGCTCCATGCAGAATGTGCCCTCCTCAATACCCACCACCAGGCTAACCCCTCCGGGGGGGGG
>NW_027957743.1:0-1199 GCF_054177405.1 Leptonychotes weddellii
CATTATTTTGTCTTCTATATCACTGATTCTCTCTTCTGCCTCATTTATCCTAGCAGTTAGCGCCCCCATATTTTATTGCACCTCATTAATAGCCTTTTTGATTTCAACTTGGTTAGATTTTAGTTCTTTTATTTCTCCAGAAAGGGTTTCTCTAATAACTTCCATGCTTTTCTCAAGCCCAGTAGTATCTTTAAAGTGATGATTCTGAACTCTAGATCTGACATCGTACTAATGTCTGTATTGAGTAGGTCCGTGGCAGTCGGTACTACCTCTTGTTCTTTTTTTTGAGGTGATTTTTTCCATCTTGTCATTTTGTGCAGAGGAGAATAGATTAATGAGAGAACAAAATGCTAGCAGAGTAACAACATCCCCAGAAAATATACTCTAAACAAATCAGAAAAGATCTGAAGCAGTGGGAAAAAGGGAAAGAGAGAAAAAAGAAAAAGAAAAAAAAAAGATAAAGATAAAAGCAAACAAAAACAGAACAAAACAAAGCAACAACAACAAAAAAACCAGAATGTGATCAAATATGATCAGGCTGGTATATAGATCAGTGCCACACACTAGATTTTGGGTGTATTGTGGTCTGTTAGAAGAAAGTGCCTCCCAAAATTTTAAAGAAAGAAAACCTTATATATGTACAAAAATAAGGGTTGATATGATGAAGGGATGGAATATGACTGTAAAGATGGATATTATAAAAAATTTATAAAAAGAATTGATAAGAAGTTGTTTGAAAAAAGAAAGAAGAGGATTTAAAAAAAGAAAAAAGAAAAAAAAAGTGAGAGAATGTGATCAGGCAGGGGAGTAGAAAAAAAACATATACTAGAGATTTAGGGTATATTTTCATCTGTTAGAAGAAACTATCTCAAAATTTTAAAGAGAGAACAACTTACATATATATGCCAAAAATACGGGTAAGTACTATGAAGTGATAGAATATGACTCTAAAAATGAACAATAAAAATGTTTTTTTAAAAAAGGGATTGATAAGATTTTGGTTGAAAAAGGGAAAAAGAAAAATTTAAAAAAAAAAGAAAAAAAGACAGTTAAAAAAAAATTAACTTTGAAAGACTAAAGAATCATGGTAAAAAAGCCATGAATTCTATGTGTAGTATTCCCCTAGCGCTGGAGTTCTGCCGTTCTCATTGATCGGTAAACTTGGTCTTGGCTGGCTGTTCTCACTGATCTTCTGGGGA
>NW_027957744.1:0-212 GCF_054177405.1 Leptonychotes weddellii
CCTCTAGGCCTCCGTTGCTTCAGTGATAAAATAATTAGATGAGTTCTCCATTTTGGTGTTCTGTGAATCTAGCATTATAGCATTTCTTTTGCCTTCCTCACCCGTCATTTCTCTTTCTCCACTTAATTGAAGACTAACTTTGAAAACATTGTTCAAAATTTGGTCTCCAAAAGAAAAATGAGATATACAGGAGCAAAAAATTATGTTTTTCA
>NW_027957745.1:0-212 GCF_054177405.1 Leptonychotes weddellii
AAAAAAGGAGTTAATTGCTCATAGAATTGTAGGATAAAATTTAGGAGTTGTTGATGAAAGTCTGATGCTTAGTACTCATTAGTACTCATTCCTTTATTTTTTTAAGGATTTTATTTTTTATTTATTTGACAGAGAGAGAGACATAGCAAGACAGGGAAAACAAGCAGGGAGAAGCAGGCTTCCCGCTGAGCAGGGAGCCCTGATGTGGGACT
>NW_027957746.1:0-212 GCF_054177405.1 Leptonychotes weddellii
AATACCCTCCAGGTCCATCCACGTCGCTGCAAATGGCAAGATCTCATTCCTTTTGATGGCTGCATAATATTCCATTGTATATATATACCACCTCTTCTTTATCCATTCATCTGTTGATGGACATCTTGGCTCTTTCTTTCTTTTTTTTTTTTTCTATTTATTTTTTTTATTCTTATGTTAATCCCCATACATTGCATCAATAGTTTTAGATG
>NW_027957747.1:0-212 GCF_054177405.1 Leptonychotes weddellii
AAACTGTAAGACATAATAGGAGAAACAGAAAGAAATCCCACTATTAGGAGATTTAATGCTCCCCTATGAGTCCAAAACAGATCAAGGGGACACAGGGAGTTAGAATGGGGAAGTCCTATACAACGTGGTATGGCAGATCTTGGGGACAGCTGTTGAAGTCTGTGCTCTGATCACAGAGAATGCACTTTTCTGTTGCACTGCACATAGAAGAG
>NW_027957748.1:0-212 GCF_054177405.1 Leptonychotes weddellii
GGAAATTAACAATGATACAATACTATTAACTAAACCACTGACCTTCTTAAAATCCCAGCAGTTTTCCCCCAATGTCCTTTTAATGTTCCAGGAACCAATCCAAAATACCACATTTGCATTCAGTGTTTGTATACCCTTGTCTCCTCCAATTTGTTTCCTTATTTTACCCCAATTCATTTCCTTGTCTTTCATAATGCTGACACTTTCCATGA
>NW_027957749.1:0-212 GCF_054177405.1 Leptonychotes weddellii
TACGCCATTTTATATTCCCACTATTGCTATATTGCTATAGGAGGGTTCCTATTTCTCCACGTCCTCATCGACATTTGTTATTGTCTGTCTTTGCTTTTTTTAAGGTTTTTATTTAAATTCCACTTAGTTAACATCCAGTGTAATATGAGTTTGGGGTGTTACAATATGGTGATTCAACACTTCCATACATCACCCCGTGTTCATCACGATAA
>NW_027957750.1:0-212 GCF_054177405.1 Leptonychotes weddellii
GACTGGTGACCTTGATAAAGAACAAGAAGCAAATAATGAAATTAGTGATATATTAAGTCAAATTTCAGCTTCTTTACCTAAATAGTCAACGATTTATTGGGTTGATGTTGGTTGGTTTAATGTTGATTAGTAAGTTTTTAGGTATTCATAGATTTAATATCCAGACAGTTTTATTTAGGCTGTCTGGTTTTTTTGTTATAAGTATTTAGCTA
>NW_027957751.1:0-212 GCF_054177405.1 Leptonychotes weddellii
TCTCTAAATTTTATTCATCACCAAGTCACATCTATTTCTCCTCCGAAATCTATCCTAAATCCTGCTGCTGTTTATCACCTCTGCAGCTACTGTCTTAGCCAAAGCGGTGTCATCTGTTGTGTAGATGGCTTCAAGTTAATCCTAACCGGTTTCCCCACATCCACCCTTGCCCTCAACCTCATAGTCTACTTTCCATAGCTGACTCTGTCCAA
>NW_027957752.1:0-212 GCF_054177405.1 Leptonychotes weddellii
ATCCCAGGACCCGGGGATCATGACCTGAGCCGAAGGCAGACGCTTAACGATTGAGCCACCCAGGTGCCCCGCGCATCCTTTTAAATAAACTAGTAAACATAGATGGTGTAAATAAAAGCCTATTTGGAGAAGGGCTTGACTACAGACCAAGATGGCAACCTAAGAGGCTCCTGAATTTTCCTCCTTCAAAGACACATCAAAATTACAGTTAC
>NW_027957753.1:0-212 GCF_054177405.1 Leptonychotes weddellii
CATATGCTTTCAAATATATAATTACTAGTAGAGTAAAAAAAGTATAAGAAATATCCAAATCACAAGAAAAAAAATGAGAAAACTTAAACAGTTTAGCAAAATATCTCTTAAGAAATCTAGTAAGAAAGTATCAAAATCTATAGGATGTTGTGTAAATATTTCTTAGGAATATAAATGGAAATAAAAGAAGTAGAAAACAAAAAAAAAAAAAA
>NW_027957754.1:0-1199 GCF_054177405.1 Leptonychotes weddellii
AAGTTAAGAATTCCTCATATCAGTGAGGTCATATGATACATGTCTTTCTCTGATTGACTTATTTCACTCAGCATAACACTCTCCAGTTCCATCCACGTTGCTGCAAATGGCAAGATTTCATTCCTTTTGATGGCTGCATAATATTCCAGTGTGTGTGTGTGTGTGTGTGTGTGTGTGTGTGTGTGTGTGTGTGTATACCACATCTTCTTTATCCATTCATCTGTCAAAGGACATCTTGGCTCTTTCCTCACTTTGGCTATTGCATCCACACCCATTCTTAATCTGTGCACATTCTGCAACACTTCCCAACCTCAGAGCTTTCTCTGTTGACAGAGATCCTCTGCCCACAACCCAGCCCATCAATACCTCAGATCACCGAACACAAACACATATGGGGGCCATTCAAGGGTTTTAAGTAGAGGAGTAATGCCAACACATTGGACCTTTAGGAAGGTCACACTGACCTCAATGCAAGGAATGGAAGAGGAAACAGGAAACTAGTTAGAAGCTGATATATTAACCTAGGCAAAATATAATAGACTGAATAAGGGTAATGAAAGAGGAACTAGGGAGAAGACAGTGGTTTTAAGAAATATTTAGGCACTAGGATAAGTAAGATGTGGATGAGGAAGATGTGCCTTATATGGAGAAAAAAAGAAGTGAATGTCAAAGATAACCCCTAGTTTTATACATATAATCTTTATATTTCTGGCTGAACAATACCTGGGATGGTGCCGAATATTGAGTTGGAACACCAGAAAAGAAGCCAAGCTGAGGGGAAAAGATGTCAAACTCAATTTTGTATGTATCGAGTTTGGAGACTTTGTGGGATATTATCCGGAAACATCAAGTGGACAGTCAGATATAGATCTGGAACTCCAGAGATACATCTGAACTCAATATAAAAATATTGGACTTTTAGACACAGGTGGGATCAAAGGTGTGTGGCCGAGTATGAATGCTCCAAATCAGGGGAGATCCTAGGAAAGAACTCTGATGCACCCAAGACTTGATACCTTGGAATACAACTTCTGAAAGTGATTAATAAGTAGTGGGGAGATAGAACAGAGGTGCACACAGAGGACTGTATGTTGAGAAAGCCACATGAAGCATGACCCATGGTGTCACATAACACAAGATCACACAATATTAGACTTTGAAAATGGTCTACAGGATTTAATGACAAAGAGATCTTAGGA
>NW_027957755.1:0-212 GCF_054177405.1 Leptonychotes weddellii
ACCCAGGCGCCCTGGGCCCCCCTGATTTTGTATTTAGCTGCCGGCTGTGTTACCGGGACACCACAGGCTGCGGGATGGACACTGATCATGGATCATAGTCTTCTCAGGGGTCATGAGACCCATCCCACCAAGGTGGATCCTGGTATCCTCTGGGGGATTCAGACCTGCCCGAAGCAGATCTGTCTGAAAAAAAAATCCTACATCGTGGGCTG
>NW_027957756.1:0-212 GCF_054177405.1 Leptonychotes weddellii
CTGGCCTGGTGGGGGGTATTGAGGAGGGCACGTTCTGCATGGAGCACTGGGTGTTATGCACAATGAATCATGGAACACTTCATCTAAAACTAATGATGTAATGTATGGGGATTAACACAAGAATAAAAAAAAAAAAGAAAAAAAAATCAAAAGGGAGGAAAAAAAACAAACTAATAAAACCTTGATTACAAATCTGTCATTGGTATGAGTAA
>NW_027957757.1:0-212 GCF_054177405.1 Leptonychotes weddellii
CAGAGTATGCGCGTGCACATAACACACACAACACACACACAATACACGCACGCACGCTTCTGCACGCAAGCACACATGGACACACTGAAGAAGAGCTTGACCAGATCTGGTCAAACTCTGGCCCTGATCCCTCCCCCGCCAACCCCGCTGCCCGACCCACAAGGACAGAGACCAGGGCAAGTAGAGGGGCCAGGGGACAGCACAGGGTCCTG
>NW_027957758.1:0-212 GCF_054177405.1 Leptonychotes weddellii
CAAATGAAAAGAGAGTTCTAACATTCCCCAATTGCTTCACTAATATCATAACTGCTGGCAAATAGTTTATATTACATCAGAGAGGAAACTGCAGACAAAGCTGATAGTTGGAGAAGGCCACCTGGTTACTGAGTAGTCTGAAACCTTCTCTCAAACAGAATGAGAGGTGATGGAAGTATTCACCAAATACAGGCAGTGGGAATCACGGAGAA
>NW_027957759.1:0-212 GCF_054177405.1 Leptonychotes weddellii
GATTCAAACCTGTGAGTTTTCCAATATACTATATTGGAGAAATGAAGAAATCAGGTTTAGGGATTAGAAAGGCAAGTAGGGAAGTATGGTTAGTGTTTTGGTGTGGATATTAGCTGTAATTAGCTTTATTTGCCAAGCAGCATCTCTCTGCCCCACTTTTTTTTTTTTTTCCTTTTTCAGACCTTCTTTTTTTTTTTTTTGAATTAGCTTAA
>NW_027957760.1:0-212 GCF_054177405.1 Leptonychotes weddellii
TAAAAGACATGGCACATAACAATTATATAACAGTAATAGATTTTGTACAATCCAAACAACTATGATATCAGGTAATAAAAACTAATGATAAAAATACATTTAAATTTAAATTGTACTTTGACCTCAAGACCTACAGTCATAAACGCAAAAGATGATAGGATTCAATCAGGAAAGATAATAAATGGCAACTGAAGTCAGTAACATAAAAACAA
>NW_027957761.1:0-212 GCF_054177405.1 Leptonychotes weddellii
AAATAAAATCTTTAAAAAAAAAAAAAAGATCCTCCCTCTCTCCCTCTGCCCCTACCCCGCTCCCTCTCTGAAAAACACCCAACAACTAAGGTCTCTATTTTTTTGTATGTAAATTACGTCAATAAAAAATTAGTTTACCCTTATATGGCAAGGACACGCTCACTTGGGGCTATTTTAACTCTCATGCTTTTTTTTTTTTTATAAAGATTTTG
>NW_027957762.1:0-212 GCF_054177405.1 Leptonychotes weddellii
AAATATATGTCCAAATCCTAACATGCAGAACCTGTGAATGCAAACTTTTTTTTTTTGGATAAAGTTTGTAGTTGCAATGAAGGTATGGATTTTGAGATGAGCTCATCCTGGATCAGGGTGGCCCTGAATTCAATGGCGGGTGTCCTTATAAGAGACACAAGAGGAGACACGGACACAGAGGAAAAGCCACGTGAAGACACATGCAGAGACGG
>NW_027957763.1:0-212 GCF_054177405.1 Leptonychotes weddellii
CAGGCTTCCCGCCGAGCAGGGAGCCCGATGTGGGACTCGATCCCAGGACCCTGGGATCATGACCTGAGCCGAAGGCAGACGCTTAACGACTGAGCCACCCAGGCGCCCCTTATATTTTTTTTATATTTATATATACTTTTTTACTTCACATAACTGAAATCATTTCAATATGCATATTTAATTGCTGAGGTACACTAGTACAATATAAACTG
>NW_027957764.1:0-212 GCF_054177405.1 Leptonychotes weddellii
ATATTTTAAACTATCTTTCTGGTTGCTCTGTTAAGAATAAATAAGAAACTGGGAATGGAAATGAGGAGGCCAGCCAGGGGCTATCACCATTTTCTGGGATGGTGGCTTGGGCTAGAGTGGAGGATGTAGAGGTGATAAGAAGTAGACACAGCAAAGCTATATTTTGGAAGAAGAAATGTAGAACTCAGTGTATACATGACAGTTGAATGAAA
>NW_027957765.1:0-1199 GCF_054177405.1 Leptonychotes weddellii
AAAAAAAAGAAGAAGATAGCAGGAAGGGAAAAATGGAGGGGGGGAAATCGGAGGGGGAGACGAACCATGAGAGACGATGGACTCTGAAAAACAAACTGAGGGTTCTAGGGGGGAGGGGGGTGGGAGGATGGGTTAGCCTGGTGATGGGTATTAAAGAAGGCCCGTATTGCATGGAGCACTGGGTGTTATACGCAAACAATGAATCATGGAACACTACATCAAAAACTAATGATGTAATGTATGGTGATTAACATAACATAATAAAAAAAAAAGGTTTACCAACCTAATGAAACAATAAAAACAAAAAATCTACACTAAATCCTGAGGGGTTTCTAAGCAGAAATTTTTTAAAAATGTGGTATATGGGACACCTGGGTGGCTCAGTTGATTGGGCATCTGCCTTCGGCTTGGGTCATGATCACAGGGTCCTGGGATCGAGTCCTGCATCGGGCTCCCTGCTCAGCGGGGAGCCTGCTTCTCCCTCTCCCTCTGCATGCCGCTCCCCCTGCTTGTGTGCTCTCTCTCTCTCTCTCTGACAAATAAATAAATAAAATCTTTTAAAAGATGTGGTATACAGTATCCGTTAATAGAGTTCTGTGCATACATTTATGAATTTAACTATTTATTCAAAAATAATATTCTGGTACAAAGTATATGCCAAACAAAAAGTTTTGGTTTTGTTTGTTGTGCAGCAGGAAAACTGAGCAAGCTCACCTTTCTCAAATCCCAACCCAGCCTCGCAGTCCCCGAGGCCCAATGAGGCTACCTGGCAACAGGCTCTACTGGTACCCATTTTTGGGGTTCTAAATGTTTTAGTTCTAACTCCTGCTTATGAGATTCCTTGTGTCTTAGTTTCCATTCCTGTTTCTGGCTTTGTCCGTACTAGTAACCCACGTTTTGTTTTGTTTGGTTGGTATCTAGGTTTTATCTTTCTCCAACTTTGGCTCTATGTTCTAATCATAGTTTCTTGTTAGGTAATTTCTTAAAGAATAAACGCTCCTGGGGCGCCTGGGTGGCTCAGTCGTTAAGCGTCTGCCTTCGGCTCAGGTCATGATCCCAGGGTCCTGGGATCGAGTCCCACATCGGGCTTCCTGCTCTGCGGGAAGCCTGCTTCTCCCTCTCCCACTCCCCCTGCTTGTGTTCCTGCTCTTGCTATGTCTCTCTCTGTCAAAAAAATAAATAAAATCTTTAAAAAAAAA
>NW_027957766.1:0-212 GCF_054177405.1 Leptonychotes weddellii
CCGAGGAGGGGAACATCAACTCACCCAAACTTAAGGGTATCTGTTCCTCTGAGCTTGCCTGGCCTGCTCCACAAAGCAGAGAGGCCTGGGCCTCCCCAGGTCTGGGCACCCCTGGCTGCGAGCCCAGCCCCTGGTCTCGGGGGCCTGCTTTGTAGGCTGCCTCTCTGGCCTCCCCACCTCTCTTCTGCTGCCCCCTTTCCATCACAAATTAC
>NW_027957767.1:0-212 GCF_054177405.1 Leptonychotes weddellii
TAATGTACTTAACATCCATCCATGTTGCAAGTGGCAAGATTTCTTTCCTTTATATGGCTGCATAATACTCCATGATACATTATATGTCGCTTTTCGCTTATCCATTGATGGACATTTAGGTTTCCATATGGATAAATACCCAGAAGTAGAATTGTTGGATCATAGGTAGTTCTATTTTTAATTTTTTGAGGAACCCTCAGACTTTTCCATAA
>NW_027957768.1:0-212 GCF_054177405.1 Leptonychotes weddellii
ATAAAATAAAATTAAAAAAAAAAGTAGGAGTGTTTAAAACTAAGTATCAGTTTCTGTAAGAAGCCCCACTATACTCTCCACCTCTATATTAGGTAACTTCTCATGTATTCTCATATTCCATAGTATGTTGTACTTAGTCTTACCATAGTAGTACCTACCACAGAAGTTTTTTTAAATTTTATTTTAGCCTTTTAGTTTTCTATTTTGTTAAG
>NW_027957769.1:0-212 GCF_054177405.1 Leptonychotes weddellii
GAAAAAATGGAATTCCCTGGGTAACTACGAGGAAAGAATGGCAGAGGTTTCGCAGAGTAGCAGGTTGCTATAGCCACAGAAGCTTGTCAGGTGCAAATTCAGGCGGGTGTCTGAGTCAGTGACCAATAGAGGTTTTCAGAAGGTTGAAAATGTATTAGCATCCTGAACCAACCGGTTTTTTGTTACGGAAAAGTGATCAAGTGGATACCATA
>NW_027957770.1:0-212 GCF_054177405.1 Leptonychotes weddellii
AAGGAAAGGGAGTGGTTAGTGAGGCAGTCAGGGAAGTGTTCTTGTAGGAGGTGTTGAAGAAACGCTCTAAGCAGAGTCACAGGAGTGGAGGGAAACACGTGGGAGGGACAGGGGGAGATGGGCTCAGGACCAAATGGGAAATAAGGTCAAGTAAGTGGTTTTGCGCAGAAGCCAGAGTGGCCACGGGGAACAGTGATGGACATCTCAATAAG
>NW_027957771.1:0-212 GCF_054177405.1 Leptonychotes weddellii
ACCCTGGCACAAGAAGAGCTGTTTTAGGGTCCAGGAAAATATCTCTCAATCTACCTCCCAATGCTGAAGCATTCTGCCCTGCATCCCAGGGTTCCTGCTGGAAGAGGGCTGAGCCTGGCAGATCAGTGTTCTTCAAGCTCAGAGTCATTGGTGAGTATGTGTACTGGGGGGGAGGGGAACGTGGAATGTGTGTGTGTGTGTGTGTCTGTGTG
>NW_027957772.1:0-212 GCF_054177405.1 Leptonychotes weddellii
AAATGGGCCAAGAACCCGCCTCCCTCACGATGGCCAGGACCACATTTCTTTCCCCCATGGGTCTCTCTCTGGAGGCTAGCCCAGCACCAGGGGAGAGCCACCTACTGAATGAATGAATGAATGAATGAGTGTCATGAGGGTTCATGGCGCTGATCTACATGACCCCGTGTGTTTCCTGTAGGTGTTCCTGTGATTCTCCTAGGGGAATGACC
>NW_027957773.1:0-212 GCF_054177405.1 Leptonychotes weddellii
AGACAATCAACAGAATGGGAGAAGATATTTGCAAATGACATATCAGATAAAGGGCTAGCATCCAAAATCTATAAAGAACTCATCAAACTCAACACCCAAAGAACAAAAAATCCAATCAAGAAATGGGCAGAAGACACGAACAGACATTTTTCCAAAGAAGACATCCAAATGGCCAACAGACACATGAAAAAGTGCTCAATATCACTCGGCAT
>NW_027957774.1:0-212 GCF_054177405.1 Leptonychotes weddellii
AAGCCTGCTAAATCCACTGCCTGTATTTGGTGAATACTTCCATCACCTCTCATTCTGTTTGAGAGAAGGTTTCAGACTACTCAGTAACCAGGTGGCCTTCTCCAACTATCAGCTTTGTCTGCAGTTTCCTCTCTGATGTAATATAAACTATTTGCCAGCAGTTATGATATTAGTGAAGCAATTGGGGAATGTTAGAACTCTCTTTTCATTTG
>NW_027957775.1:0-212 GCF_054177405.1 Leptonychotes weddellii
CAGGCTCCCCGCTGAGCAGGGAGCCCGATGTGGGACTCGATCCAGGGACTCCAGGATCATGACCTGAGCCGAAGGCAGTCGCTTAACCAACTGAGCCACCCAGGCGCCCCATGGGCTCTGATAATTTAAAGAAAGGCTTCCTCTGCTTCAAAAAAGTTTGGAAAACAACTGTATTGAGGCTTAGAGATATGAGAAGGTTTGCCCCTGCTCTC
>NW_027957776.1:0-12443 GCF_054177405.1 Leptonychotes weddellii
ACTCCTGGGTATTTACCCCAAAGACACAGATGTAGTGAAAAGAAGGGCCATATGCACCCCAATGTTCATAGCAGCAATGTCCACTATAGCCAAACTGTGGAAAGAGCCGAGATGCCCTTCAATAGACGAATGGATAAAGAAGATGTGGTCCATATATACAATGGAATATTACTTAGCCATCAGAAAGGATGAATACCCAACTTTTACATCAACATGAATGGGACTGGAGGGGATTATGCTAAGTGAACTAAGTCAAGCAGAGAAAGTCAATTATCATATGGTTTCACTAATCTGTGGAACATAAGGAATAACATGGAGGACATTAGGAGAAGGAAGGGAAAAATGAAGGGGGGAAATCAGAGGGCAAGATGAACCATGAGAGACTATGGGCTCCGAGAAATAAACAGGGTTTTAGAGGGGAGAGGGCTGGGGGGATTTGTTGGCCTGGTGGTGGGTATTAAGGAGTGCATGAATTGCATGGAGCACTGGGTGTTATACACAAACAATGAATCACGGATCACTACATCAAAAATTAATGATATGGGCACCTGGGTTGCTCAGATGGTTAAGCGTCTGCCTTCAGCTCATGTCATGATCCCCGGGTCCTGGGATCAAGTCCTGCATCGGGCTCCAAATGAGTGTCCATGAGTTCCAAGGAAAAATTTCCCATCTCTTAACATCACCCACCCTGATGTTTAGAGAAACTCTTCCAACTAGAAGGTGCTCAGTTCTGTAATCTCAAGTGGAGCAATCCTGCTCCTTTTTGACCCTCTCCAAATGTCTTGTTCTCAGTGGAAAGAACGAGTCCACACATCAGTAGGAGGGTAAGCAACACCATCTTTTCAAATCCCTTTCTATAAAAGCTCCCATTTACCAGATAGTGTACAAGAAAATTTGCTGAAAACTTTTGTACAGATCCCAACAAGATTTTTAAGTAAGAATTCATTGGATTGATCACATATATGCAAACCATTTTAATCTCTCCTGTCTCTGAGCATCTCAGGTATTCTCTCCTTTCTCAAACACCTTATCACTCCATAATTTATCATATTCTTACCTCATCAATAACCTCACCATCCATCCTCGATGATTCATTCAAGAAAATAATTTCAGGGGTTCCTGGATGACTCAGTTGGTGGAACATGAGACTCTTGATCTTGGGGTTACAAGTTTGAGCCCCATGTTGGGTGTAGAGATTACCTAAAAATAAAATCTTAAAAAAAATAAAGAGAAAACAATTTTCAACCTCCCCATAACAAATTTCCTTCACTTCTCTCAATTAATTCATGACAGATATGATTCAGTATGTTTTATATTTCTTATATATGTATGAACCAATTCCTTCATTTGTCTAATTTCTCTATTTCAATATATGCTTTTGAAGATTAGAGACAGCCCTCTTCCATTGTATACTGATCAATAAATATTAGGTTCTAAGTGCCCAAGACATATTTGACATAGAGCAGAGATTGAATAAAGGTTTGAACTAAGAGTTAAATACAAATGAGGTCCCCACTCATTGGTGATCAAAAGCACATAATGTCCCCACTGAGTTTGTTCTAGACATCTGCCAAAGCCATGGGCAACTCCGTTTGTTGAGTGATGCGTACTTCTGATCAATAAAGAGGTGTGGATGCCAGTTAACTAACAGACTTGAAATAGTTTAATACTGCCACTTTATTCTCTTTCCAGGACACTATTTGAATGTATTTATTACCTAAACAAAATTTAAGCCCCTCCTTTCCTATATGCCTTCTTTCTTCTATGCATCTGAGCAGAAACTGACTTCCCAGCCAAACATTTAGGAAATGGAAACAAAAGCTTTGCTCAAAGGGAGGCATCTGCTTCAAATCAGTGATGGCTTTGACCACTGCACCTTCTCTGACCTTTCCCAGGGCACAGAAGTCAATCTAGGATGGTATCCAGTCAGAACCCCATTAGCTCATTTGAATCAGTTTGATGGACAACTTTTCTCTGTCTATATAACTTCAAAGAGCAAGCAAGCTCACTTTCCACTCCCCCCCAAAAAAATTCTGAAAATGTGACATGTTGTATCTGTTGTAACTTTTGAAATTTATCTTTCCGGAGAAAAGAGATGGAGAAAAATCAGTACATCAGCAAAATCAGTCATCAGATTACTTTTCTTTTCTTTTTTTTTTTTAGTAGATTACTTTTCTATCACAGTTTAGCTTTTGACATTAACCCTAACTTGTTTTTCTGAGAAAAGGGGAAAGCATTCATGAGAAGCATCCAGGAACCTCCTTCATGGAAACTGAACAATAGTTTTCAGAGGGTACTCTTGGGAGACCCCGGACAAAAACGGCAGTTTATTTCTGTGACAGGAATTTTTGGACCACACTGAGTTTTGACTTACAAAGGGAGATATCAAAGAGTAAAACCAACTGGCTGTTCAGAGAATTGACAAGAGATTATGAGAAATAACGTTTGCACCTTGGGTATAAACCAGAAACTCATATACACAGGGTCCATGCAACACTTTTTAAAAACCCACAAGAAATTTGCTTTTATAAAAAAGAAAAGAAGTAATTGGGAAAGGTAACAGAAGATTGGACTATAATCCCATGTCCACAAGCCAATGTGTTCTCTGCCCTCACCAAGTCTCCCTGGAATGTCAAACATCCTTGGTCCAGGAGGAATCAGCAGTGCCTCAATGGATGTCCCCACCCTCTCTGTAAGAGTTTTATTCACTCGGGGCGCCTGGGTGGCTCAGATGGTTGAGCGTCTGCCTTCAGCTCAGGTCATGATCCCAGGGTCCTGGGATCGAGCCCCACATCGGGCTCCTGGCTCAGTGGGGAGCCTGTTTCTCCCTCTCCCTCTGCCTCTCTCCCTGCTCATGCTTTCTCTCTCTCTCTCTCTCTCTGTATCTCTGTGTCTCAAATGAATAAATAAAATCTTTTTTTAAAAAAGTGTTTTATTCACTCACCTGAATCCATCCTCAATGTAAGAGCATTTCTATTGCATAATGGGAGGTCAGGGCTCTGCACTTGGACTCTTCAGGTGCATTTCTTTGGCTGCTACTCTGCTGTAAAAAGCCTGTGATTCTTTTCTTAGCTTTCTTTGCTTATACTCTAGGTACAAAGATTTCTACCAGGCACTTTGCTTGGTCTTAGTAAGGGAAACATGTTTATAAATCATAGTTAAAGTAGATTACATCTGCCCATATCTCCTCTCAGATGTGGGATGGATGAGTTTTCTAGAATGACTCTCAGAGGATGAGCTAGCCTGTCTTCATGTTACCCACAAAGTCTTGGAGTGACTTACCTGGCATCCTGCTATTGCCTAAATGTTTCTGTCCTCCCAAAATGTATATATTGAAACTCTAAGCACAGATATGATGGTATTTGGAGATGGGGCCTTTGGGAGGAAATTAGGTCATGAGGGCTCCACCCTCATGATGGGATTAGTGTTCTTACAAGAGACACAACAGAGATTATATCTCTCTCTCAATATCTCTCAATCTCTTTGCCATGTGAGTACAGTGAGAAGGCAGCCATCTGAATCCCAGGCCTTCCGGGCCAGCAACTCCATCTCAGACTCCCCAGCCTCCAGAGCCATGAGAAATAGAAGACCGTGAAGCTACCCAGTGTACGGGATCTGTCATGACAGCCTGGGCAGACTGAGACTCCCTGCACACGGGCTGTAGACACCTCTGTCCTTTCAGAGATGGGAGGGGATGTCCTGAGACCGGAGGGGCCCCCAGCAAGTATGCCTTTCCCATTGCAGATAAAAGGAAGCTTCAGGAAGTAACACATAAAGGCTTACAATAAGCCAGCAAGAACTGAGCAGTACCTCAGATGATAGCGTGACACCACAGTGAGAGAAAGAAGTGAGGGGACAGGCATGAGTGACAGATCACTCAGTGTCTCTATGACCAACAGATACTAGGGTGGTCTGCAGTGATCTGCACTTTCATGTTTCCATGCTTATGCGTTTAAAAAAAATTAGCTTGTTTGGAAATAATTAATTAATTAATTAAAATTTAGGTTGTTTGGGTGCATAAAATCTGTCAGAAGTGCCTGCCCTCTAGAAACTTACTGCCTCATATTGTACACACTCAGACCCTAGATAACCCCCAAAATAATACTAATCAAGTCAGCTTTCATAGCGATCCCAGAGCCTTAATGATGGAGTTAATTTTGTTCATTTCTATCACCAGTGGCCTGTGGCCTCACCCTGCAGTTTTGAAAAACCACCCACAAAAGCAAAAGTTTAGCAAAGGGCACTTGAAAGAACTACTCTCAAATTATCCACTCAAAACACTATAGCTCTGAAACCAATGAGGCATAAAAGACTACGGGCTGAGAGAGCAGGTGGGAGTGAAGACAGTTCTCACCAAGGAGGTGGTAGCCCCTCAGTGTTTTCAGGACTCTGAGTCCACCTGTGTTGGGCTCAGGATGGAGTAGAGGAAATGGACTCTGCAACGCAGGTGCTCCCACCCGTGGGCACGGAGGTCCCTATAACTGGAGGGAAAAGAGAACACCAAGGCAAGACGTGAAACTCAGCAGAACTTTCTGATTGAGGAAGGAGTGGGAAGGATGTTCCAGGAGAGGAAGGAGCTCCTGGAAGGATGTAGAACTGAATGGGAAAAAAACAACAAAAAAAAACTGGCTTGTCCCAAGATTCATGAGAACCTCACTCCAGGAGAATGTCAGGTATTTCAGGAATAATGGGAGGAAGTGAGACTCTAGCATGATGGGGCCAGATGATGAAAGGTACTCTTTTTTTCCAATTTAATATTAAATGGGAATTCAGCTTTTAGTCGCCTAAGTGATAAGCTCAGCACAGAAACCATACCAGGACACAAAGCCCAGAAATTCTCTTCCCTGAATCACAGTTGTCGGAAAGCAAGTACAAAATAAGACAGTGGTCTTCAAACACTGGGGCCCATATGTCCCGTAAAAGATTTTGGGAGAGTAGATAGTTTCTTGAACATTTTAAAGTTGGCGTCATCGGTTTACACACTTGCAATGGAGTATATTGTGGCATCTTCTTTACCAGGTATTTGTTGTAAGCATGTTTATCAAACTTTGGATTTGTAGGTTAGTTTATTCAAGGCTTTGAAAAGGTCTCCCAACTAATTCTATCAGCTAATCCGCCCTCATTTTCAAGCCAATTGGGCAAATTAGATTTACATTTCATTGGAGAACACATGTCTTCCTGCTTTTTCATTAAATAAGTGTGTTACAAATGTACCCCTGCAACCTCCTTGTCAAGTCTGGATTCTAATCCTGACACAGATATTGACAGAGAGAGGAGACACGGAGGAAAAGTAAACTGATGTGGACTGACAGGCATGGTTAGGTGAGAGGGGGAAGGCGTGGGGTCTGAGGTATTTGTCGCCTCCAGGTAACCAGGCGGTGCTGCCCTCAGCACTTCCTACCTGAGCTCTCTGGGGACTCGCTGCCATAAAAAATCACCCTTGGTTTGCACCATGAGCAGTGCCTCTCAGTCTTGTTCAGGATGGTGAAAGGCATCCTCTCTGCCATGAAGTAGAGGGTTGATGGTGAAAAGAGAACTGTCTGTGGGCTTCTGGGCTCTTGGATGCATTTTGGGAAAAAGAACATGGGGAAGTTGAAGCATACCTCCCTCAGTATCTCTCGAACACGGTCGTTCGGTTACTGGGTAATACCTCCATGCAGCCTCTGGGGGTTCCAGCCATTTAACTTTGGAACAAAGGAAGAGACAGGAGAGAAGCTATGTGGCTCCTAATCTTGGGAATCGTGAAAACAGCATTACCTGGAAGATACACAGCTACTCAGTGACCAAAGCTTCTTACTGCTCTGCCCTGAATATCTGAAATGATTCCCCAGAGCAGAGCGAGGGGGAAGGAGATGGTGAGGGGCTCTCACACACGGGGATTTCAACAGGCTCAGAATCCCAATGAGTCTCACCAGGGAGGCTTAACGAACACCGGGGCACAAGGTGTGGCATCAGAAAGGCGGTATGATAGCTCATTTCACGTCCCTGTTTCCTGAAGGAAGCTCACCCAGACTTTACCGCTGATGACTTATATAGCTGGGGAGGAACAGAGCAGAGAATGAGTGAGCAACGTAATTACAGAGGGTGGTGCAGGTGTTAACTAAACTTCCTGTGGTGATCATCTTGTAATACATACGTCATCACAATGTGCACTTTAAACACACACACTGTCCTATGTCAATTATACCTCAATAAAGATGAGCAACAACAGCGAAGAATGAGTGAGATCTTGATCAGCCCATGTGAGGGAAAGCGAGGTGCCCATTTTGCTAACACGCTGACATACACATGTATATATAACATTGATATAATATGCATTTATAGAACATATGGTGTAACTTATAATTAGAAATGTAAATATAACTTATAATATATAAGTGATATAACTTAGGTCACTTCTTGATAAATCCTAGCACTGGGAGAAAAATGACCCCTTTCTCAAAAACAAAAGCATTTGCAAGTCTTATTATTCTTCTTTTTTTTAAGATTTATTTATTTATTTGAGAGAGAGCAAGAGAGAGAGAGGCATGAGGAAGGGGGCAAAGAGAATCTCAAGCAGACTCCCCTCTGAGCACAGAGCCCAACCCCAGACTCCATCCCAGGATCCTGAGATCATGACCTGAGTCTAAACCAAGAGTCAGATGTTCAGCCAACTGAGCCACCCAGGCATCCTGCAAGTCTTATTCTCAATTGTCAAAGAATTAACAATAAGATCTAAACTTACTTATTGATAAGTTCACCTTTGTCTACTTTTTTCAGCATAAGCAGTAGCTCCTTTGTGAAAATAGCAGTATGAATCCACAAAGGCTGATGGCCCTGGATATATACCTAATTATATAAATTACATAATTACATAATTTACTTTTCACTTGAAAAGTCTGCTTAATTTCTTTCTGATTGAATACACGTGTTAAATATGCATCCCTGTGGCATCCTTTCCAGGTCTGGATTCTGATCCTGAAATAGATATTGCACAGAGATAAGAAATAAAGGAAAGGTAAAACTTTATCTAATAGATATGTAATTTATATGATATACATAAATTATATATTTTATATCTATATCCTATAACATACATAAAATATACAATTTGCATTTTATATTTACATAATATATCATGTGATTTATAGTAGAAATGAGTGTATATTTTACATATGCTACTATACAGAATTCTGGGAGCATGGAGAACTGGACAGAAGGACACGCTAACACATGCATGTTGGAGGACACAGTTCTGGAGGGACAGAAGGTGAGCAGGTAGGGAGGAGATCAAGTCTGGAGATCCTGAGAGCCCCTGGCAGTCCTTTCTGACTCTCTAGACGGGAACTCTCATTTGCTTCCTGCCTCTCACATCTCATCAAAGCCAGAATAGCTGTATCATAACAACAAGGCTTCTTATTTAAAGGCTTTCTCATCTATCTGGATAATATTTATTTTATTGTAATTTAATGCCCTATTTAATTAGATTCCAAGCAGGAAAAGTGATAGATGATGTGGTCCAGTATCAATGCATCCTAAAGCAGGTAAGATGATTATTATTTGTATTTTTCTTCTCCTGGACTCCCCTAAAACATTTGACTGTCTCCACACAGCCCGTAAGCTCTGAACTCTGTCAGATTTACTGAATAATTACAGCAATTCTCTGGAAGCAATTATAAATTAACCATTCTGGCAAAACCTCTCAGAGTGACAAGCCATCAGCAAACTCATCATGTAGAACTCAGGGTCATACTCTCAGATGATCTGAAAATGTTTTCTAAAAGTGTAAAGTTTCACAAACACAAATGAAAATCTGCCATGATAAGTTAACTGTCACACTATGTCTCTCTTAAAGGTACTATTTGGTCATTCTTGCCTTTTATTCTCTTTTTGTCTTTTTTAAAATCTTAAGTCTTTAAATATCTTTAACTTATATTTCCTTATTCTCAAATCTTATATTAAAAGACTCTAATTTTTTTTCTCCATTTGTTTTTCCTGTTTGGTTAATTTGAAAACGCCGGATTATAAATCAAATTTAAATTTTGAAACATTTTTCCCACTAAAGCAATCCTTCCTTTTTTCTTTCATTAATAGCTAACCACTTTTTTTTTTTTATATTTACAATACCTGGCGGAAATGAGAGCATAGACACTGATTCATGTCTGAGTTTCTGGCATAAAATAGCCTGAAATTATTATTAATCCATGTACACTATCTGATGATTTTACTACTTACATGCTTTTACTGAGACGCATCAAATTTGGTCCTTGGTTTGTTTTTCATTTCAGTTGATTAGAATGGATTCCAAAGAGACCAAATCATAGATGCTACTGAATTATGATCCAATAATCTTGTGTTTATTCCAGAACAAAGATCTTGCCCATAAATCCAGGAACGTGGTCACAGGTAACCCTTCAGACATTACACGAACCGATGAGTCATAGGACCTGGACCCCGTGTGTGGACATTGCCACCGCACAGGGCAGGTCGAGGGTACCGCATCACAGTATGAAATGAGTTGCACGTCCTGCTGAAGACGCGACAGATACAGCTCAGAAGTGTGGCTGAGCATCATCACGTCTGCCAGTGGACGTCCCAAGGGCATTAAGCTTGGTGAGGGTAATGATGAGGCACGTCCAGAAGGAACGGCTCATCCCCACACCTCTCCTGGTCAGGGTTAGGTCCTGTCTGAGTCATTCTCTCTGCTCTTTGCTTCCCTTCCAAATCCTTCTCTCAATTGTATTTCCATAGTCAGGTAATAATTTCCATAATGTCTGTTTTTCTGCACCACTGAGGTATAATTTACATTAGACAGAAATCACTCATTTTTATACACAATGAGATAAACACAGCACTGTGAAATACCATTTCGATCTAGCCAGAGAACACTTCAGTCACCCCAAAGAGTTTCCTCAAAGGCCAAGTCAGTCTGTTTATACTCTATTTATCCCCATCATCGCTGCATGGCACCAGGGGAGAATTCCTTCCACGTCTGTCGACGGGTCGATGGGAGGAAAACAAGCAGGCGGGAACGGAGAGCTGGACAGCCACTTATAAAATGCTGTGCCAGGAACCACACTAAGATACTCGCAATCTTATTTCAGTTTTTCTCACAACTTGGTGGTCAGATACTATTATTTCTACTTTACAGATGAGAAGACTGATCCTCAGGAAACCTACTCATTCAAGGTCCAGTGGTTAACATGTGGATGCTGGGGTTTGAATCCCATTCATTTGACCCCAAATGCCCATTTTTCACCACCACCACTTACTGGTCTCATGTTAAATAATTATTGTTCTAGAGATGTTTCTTCTGGTGATCAGCACAAATCTTTGTCTCCTTTACTGTAATCTTAACCACAGCTAAAATAAGAAGAAATTCCAGAAATGTTTACCAACTGTATCACACCCTCTGCCTCCACAAGAGAACCTTCCCATTCACTCCAAGCAGAACGAGACTCCCTCTTCTCCACTGACTATAATTTCTTTGATCATTAAATGTGTCCACATGCTCACTATTCAATTATTAATGTTATGTCCATATCCACATGGACTGCTTCAGGTCACATTCTTCCAGAGGCTTGGATTATTAATACAACAGCTTTATTATGGCCCATAATATAATAATGTTAAGAGAGAAACTTCACGAACTCTTGAAAGGTCTGTCAAGATTAGGTTCAGCTTCTTAAAACATAAAACCCAAATCAGTGCTATAAACAAGATGGAAGGTTATCACTCTCACATCAAGGACCCAGGGAGCCAACAGCTAATGCATGTCTGTGATTATTGGGTGCTTTGGCTCGTGTGAATGTTCCATCACTCTTAGGGTGCAGCTCTGACCTTCAAGTTTGCTTCAAGGTTGAACATGGCTACTAAGTCTCCAGCCATCATGTCTACATTGCACATACGAAAACAAAGAAAGACTGACAAATATCTCAGCCAACTTTCCCAGCATCTCATTCATCTTGTTGTCTTCCCAGGTCTATCAGGGAAACTGGAATATATAACTCATGGAGTGCCAGGGTCTGTGGACAATATGTGGGAGCAGAGATATCTGAAGGGAGGTGATGATTTGCATCACATGAAAGGGACCCTGTGTCAGTCTTAGTCACGAGAGTGTCCATCTACACTCTTCCAGCATTTTCTGGCACAAGACTGTGGATTCCATCTCTTTGTTTTCCAACCTCACAGATATCAAAGCCTCTATGTCTCTGAGAATCATCCCACCTGGACATCAAGACAGTTCCTAAGACATTCCACATCTCTCATCCCGCTCTCCCAGGGAGAGAACACAGCAGAGCAGTCCTTAGAATGGGGGAATTCCCCAAATTTATCCCCCAAGCACAATCTCCCCTCTTCCTCTGGGTCAGGCTTTCTCTCCTCTGTCTAATGCTAGACAAAACGCTTCCCAAAACCCCAGAACATAAAAATGAAGCCACGGCCATGACCTCATCTTAGTCCCACTCCAACATCTAGAGCTACCCAAAGATGATCGAGTTGACACCTAGAGAGGATAAGTAGCTGCCCGAAGGTGTCATTGTCCATGGTGGTTTCTAGCACCAGCTTTTATTCACGTGAATTACAGTTCATGAGTTAACACGCACACCACTTCATGCTGACTGTCCACCAAAAGGCTCGCTGGCCATCCCTTCCTCGTGACAAATGGAACAGGCAGCTGAGACCACGTGTAGTAGTCAGAAAAAAATTCAAAGTTATTACTCTGTGCCAGTCACTGTCCTCAGTGCTTTACAAAAAAATCAAACAAACAAAAACCAGCTCATTTTACCTTTGCAAAAAACTATGAAGACCAAGACTACTGTGTCCTATACTTTCCTGATCACATGAGCGCTGCACAGAGAGGTTAGGTAATCTGCTCAGAGACACACAGACAGTGAGTGGCTGACTGTGGTCCTGAGCTTGTGCCGTGGCCACACTCTCATTGAATTACATGCTATACTAGTTACTCTTCCACTCCAACTTTATGGACGACACCCACCTGCTCTAAAGAGTTAAAAATACAGAGTCCTCATTTTTCATTATTGGTCCATTTCATCTGGTCTTCTAAGATTTACCATTAATTGCAAGTACTCCAAGCTCACACACTACATCAATTACCAGCTAACCCCTCAGACACTAATTAACCAGAACATCAGGGATAACTTCTCAGCAAAGGAGGACAAGGTTTTCCTCTCAATGTCTGGGGAGAAAGAGCAGAGCCCTTATAGCAATGAATGGAAAGAATGAGGTCAAGTGTAACCTGAAAGTAATTTTGAAAGGAGTAGGGATGGCTTGTCACCTAAGAAGCATATATTCAGAAGTAACCTCCACTGCATAAATATATAAGCTAGCTGCTCCATGGTATCAAAGTCTCTGCAGGTACTCCAGGGACCATGGCTAGAGGAGATCCACGGACCTCCTCATTACCCAGAAAAAGTCCAGAAAGCAGAGTCTCCCCAATGAGCAGATTCTTCCTCTTGTCTGAGAATAATCTCTCCACACTTGCTCAGAGGGTGAAACTCAGGTGAGGGCAAGGTCCCAGCAGCCTCATCAGAGCAAACAGGTTGTGTCTTCCTGGAATACAAAGAGCTTTTGCAATGACTCCATTCTTAAGCGCCTCTCCCCAGCTAAGACCATCACAAGCCAATAAAGCTTCCATTCCTTAAGCAAATACTCCGTGGGAGCCAGCGAACCAAGGAGGTAAGTGGTTAGTCCTCAGCATGAACACTGGTCTATGCTGGAGAGCAAGGGGACATGAGATGGAGGAGACGTGAGTCAATGAATAGTGGCCATAATTAAGCAGAATGTGTAAATTTGTGTACTTCAAGCTAGAAAAAGCAGCTAGGAGCAGAACAGGCTGCCCCTGCTTGTAGGTAGACCAACTGTCCAATATTCATCAGAAGAGAGGAGGTTGTTCACACAGTGTATGAGGACCCTTTTTCATTTCTACCTCTGTTCAGTATTTTTTTTAAGATTTATGTATTTATTTAAGAGAGAGTGCATGAGTAGGGGGAGAGGAGGGAGGAAAGGGAAAGAATCCTCAAGCAGAGTCCATGCTGAGCACAGAGCCTGATGCAGGGCTCGGATGTCACAACCCTGAGATCATGACCTAAGCCGAAATCCAGAGTCAGTCACTTAACCGACTGAGCCACACAGGGGCCCCACTACCGTTCAATATTTTTGAAAAACTTGTGTCATAATCACAAAAACAATAGTAATCCCAGTATGGCCCTATAAAGAGAGCAATGGAGTGAGGAAAGCCAAATATTACCAGCCCCAGAGAAAGAAAGTTTTGAGGCAAAATTTAGCAGGAAATTGAAATATTGAAAGAACAAAGGTAGGCAGTGGCCTGTGTGGGGGGGAGCAGGTGTCTGCAAGAGGGGTGTTGAACAAAATAATCATGCTGTAAAACAGGACAGTTGACACTTTGATGGCGGGGGTCTCCTGGGTCGGGGGTTAGGACATCT
>NW_027957777.1:0-1199 GCF_054177405.1 Leptonychotes weddellii
TATTTTAGAGTTTTCGGAGTACAGATTCTTTGCCTCTTTGGTTAGATTTATTCCTAGGTATCTTATGGTTTGGGGTGCAATTGTAAATGGGATTGACTCCTTAATTTCTCTTTCTTCTGTCTCATTGGTGGTGTATAGGAATGCCACTGATTTCTGTGCATTGATTTTATATCCTGCCACTTGACTGAATTCCTGTATGAGTTCTAGCAGTTTTGGGGTGGAGTCTTTTGGGTTTTCCACATAAAGTATCATATCATCTGCAAAGAGTGAGAGTTTGACTTCTTCTTTGCTGATTCGGATGCCTTTGATTTCTTTTTGTTGTCTGATTGCTGTGGCTAGGACTTCTACTACTATGTTGAATAGCAGTGGTGATAGTGGACATCCCTGCCACATTCCTGACCTTAGTGGGAAAGCTCTCAGTTTTCCCCATTGAGAATGATATTCGTTGTGGGTTTTTCATAGATGGCTTTTATAATATTGAGGTATGTATCCTCTATGCCTATACTCTGAATAGTTTTGATCAAGAAAGGATGCTGTACTTGGTCAAATGCTTTTTCTGCATCTATTGAGAGGATCTTATGGTTCTTGTTCTTTCTTTTATTAATGTATCACATTGATTGATTTGTGGATGTTGAACCAACCTTGCAGCCCAGGGATAAATCCCACTTGGTCGTGGTGAATAATCCTTTTAATGGACTGTTGGATCCTATTGGCTAGTATTTTGGTGAGAATTTTTACATCCATGCTCATCAAGGGCATTGGTCTGTAATTCTCCTTGTTGATGAGGTCTTTGTCTGGTTTGGGAATCAAGGTAATGCTGGCCTCATAAAAAGAGTTTTGAAGTTTTCCTTCCATTTCTATTTTTGGGAAGTTTCAGAAAGATAGGTGTTAATTCTTCTTTAAATGTTTTGTAGAATTCCCCTGGGAAGCCATCTAGCCCTGGGCTTTTGTTTGTTGGGAGATTTTTGATGACTGCTTCAATATGCTTAGTGGTTGTAGGTCTGTTCAGGTTTTCTAATTCTCCCTGGTTCAGTTTTGGTAGTTGATACATCTCTAGGAATGCATCCATTTCTTCCAGGTTATCTAATTGGGTGGCATAGAGTTGCTCATAATATGTTCTTATAATTGTTTGTATTTCTTTGGTGTTGGTTGTGATCTCTCCTCTTTCATTCATGATTTTGTTTATTTGGGTCCTTTCT
>NW_027957778.1:0-212 GCF_054177405.1 Leptonychotes weddellii
AAACCAATTTTGAATTAAGAAATCATGACATAAATCTGATCATCTTTGAAATATTATAAGGGAGTGTATATTCTACTTTTCACACAATTTTAATATAACCTAGTAGATGTCAGCTTTAAGAATGCATTTTGTCAAAGAGAGGGAGGCAAACCATAAGAGACCCTTAACTATAGAGAACGAACTGAGGGAGTAGGTGGGAAATGGGCTAAATG
>NW_027957779.1:0-212 GCF_054177405.1 Leptonychotes weddellii
AAAGATATAGCGAGAGAGAGAGAGAGCGCACAAGCAGTGGGGAGGGGCAGAGGGAGAGAGACAAGCAGACTCCCTGCTGAACAGGGAGCCCAATTCGGGGCTCCATCCCAGGACCCTGGGATCATGACCTGAGCTGAAGGCAAACACTTAACCACAGGTGCTCCTGAGTAAATGTATTTTAAAATAAGATCTACATGATGGATAATTCGTGG
>NW_027957780.1:0-212 GCF_054177405.1 Leptonychotes weddellii
AAAAAAGGAGTTAATTGCTCATAGAATTGTAGGATAAAATTTAGGAGTTGTTGATGAAAGTCTGATGCTTAGTACTCATTAGTACTCATTCCTTTATTTTTTTAAAGATGTTATTTTTTATTTATTTGACAGAGAGAGAGACATAGCAAGACAGGGAAAACAAGCAGGGAGAAGCAGGCTTCCCGCTGAGCAGGGAGCCCTGATGTGGGACT
>NW_027957781.1:0-212 GCF_054177405.1 Leptonychotes weddellii
GAGGGCCTGTACTGCATGGAGCACTGGGTGTTATACGAAAACAATGGATCGTGGATCACCACATCAAAAACTAATGATGTATTGTATGGTGACTAACATAACATAATAAAATTAAAAAAAAAAAAGAAAAATTGACCTAACTTACATTCATTTCCAACTTACACAGTGAAATCATATTTTCAATTCGCTAGGGAAAAACTGTCCCCACTTAA
>NW_027957782.1:0-212 GCF_054177405.1 Leptonychotes weddellii
CAAACATTTTCTTTTTTTTTTTTAAGATTTTATTTATTTATTTGACAGAGAGACAGCAAGAGCAGGAACACAAGCAGGGGGCGTGGGAGAGGGAGAAGAAGGGTTCCCGCCAAGCAGGGAGCCTGAGACGCGGGGCTGGATCCCAGGACCCTGGGATTATGACCTGAGCCGAAGGCAGATGCTTAATGACTGAGCCACCAAGGCTCCCCGAA
>NW_027957783.1:0-212 GCF_054177405.1 Leptonychotes weddellii
AAATAAAATCTTTAAAAAAAAAAAAAAATTTAATTTACCTACAGTTATTCTCTGCCCATGTTAAAAACAACCATATAATGAAGCCTAATAAGAAACAGATTCTATATAAGAATTCATGGAAGGTTTTCTTTAATGAACTATTATCTTTAAGCACATCTGGCTGTCCACTTTGGTTTTTTAAAACACTTCATAAAAAAACCAGAATGTCTGTT
>NW_027957784.1:0-212 GCF_054177405.1 Leptonychotes weddellii
ATGAATCCGATTCTTTTTTTTTTTTTAAAGATTTTATTTATTTATTTGAGAGAGAGAGAATGAGAGACAGAGAGCATGAGAAGGAGGAAGGTCAGAGGGAGAAGCAGACTCCCCGCTGAGCAGGGAGCCCGATGCGGGACTCGATCCCGGGACTCCAGGATCATGACCTGAGCCGAAGGCAGTCGCTTAACCAACTGAGCCACCCAGGCGCC
>NW_027957785.1:0-212 GCF_054177405.1 Leptonychotes weddellii
GAATATGGAAATATATAGAGAAAGAAAGTAAGTTCCTGTTGCTTAGGGCTGGATAAGGGGATGAGGGAATATGGGGATGATAGTTAAATGGTTTCTCCTTGAGGTGATGAAAATGTTCTAAAATTGACTGTGATGGTTACCACAATTTTTTTTTATCCATTCAGCCATTGATGGACACTTAGGTTGCTTCCATATCTTGCTACTATAAATAA
>NW_027957786.1:0-212 GCF_054177405.1 Leptonychotes weddellii
GGTCGAGAATGCACTGGCGCCTGGGGCTGGAAGTGGGAGGCTGGCCCGCCTGCGCACGGGGTGCCGTTCTACCGGATCTGTCGCAGCAGCGCCACCCGACACACGTGTGCCAGGCAGCGGGAGAGCAATTAGCTCGCTTCTCTCACATTTCTCCCAACGGTAAAGCCAATCTTTTTTTTTTTTTAATTTATTTGAAAAAGAGAGAGCACGCA
>NW_027957787.1:0-212 GCF_054177405.1 Leptonychotes weddellii
AGAGAAAAATATAATGACAGGGATTCAGTTGTTTGCATATGATTCACCTGGTTGAGAGAGAGCTGTATTGATTTTCAATGGGTGTTTAACTTAGTGTTTTACATCACTTTTGGAGCCAGCCTGTTATTGTCCATAAAGAAAGCTGTACAGTATGTATCAGGGAATGAATTCAAGAAATCATTGTGAAACAATTAACCAACAGGAATTGAGGG
>NW_027957788.1:0-1199 GCF_054177405.1 Leptonychotes weddellii
GTATGATGGAGTTTTGAGATTCTATTCTTGCTTTACACAGAGCAGCTCTTGCTCATCAATTTCATTATGGGGCTTTGTCATTATTTAAAGAGAGGATTCATCAAAAAAAGAAAAAAATACGAAGTGGGTTCACTACCCCATTAATTATGGCAGTGAAAAAATTGCTACATAAAAGTCACAGAAATATAGTAACACAAATTTAATTCTGAAACAAGTACTGTGTTAAGTGTTAAAGTCTGTGTTAAATTGAATCGTGGTTTTAACAGCAAAGAGAACAGTCAATTTTAAGATTCAGTGTTGGGCCCCTGGGTGGCTCAGTCGGTTAAGTGACTGACTAGATTTTGGCTCAGGTCATGACCTCAGGGTGGTGAGATGCCACACATCAGGCTCATGCTGAGCGTGGAGCCTGCTTAAGATCCTCTCTCCCTCTGCCCCTCCCCACCCTGCTCCTGAGCTCATGCGAGCGTGTACTCTCTCTTTCTCTCTCTCAAAAAAAAAAAAAAAAATTCAATGTCAAAATGAGCCAATATGTGGCTGCCATTGCAGGTGGTGATGATGATGATGGTAAAGATTATGTGATACAAGCAGAATATGACTATGTGCTCATAGAAGTTTATAACTATGCAAAAATATATCCACGTGATAGAAGGAAATACACAAAGATGAAATTCTATTGGTTTGATTTCAAGGGTTTTTTCTTTTCATCTTTAAACATTCTTTTAGTTTTTTGTTTAAAGATTTATTTGAGAGAGAATGAGAGCACGAGCAGGGGGAGGGGCAGAGGGAGAAGAAGAATCCCATTGAGGGAGGGAGCCCGATGTGGGACTCCATCCCAGGACTCCAGGATCATGACCTGAGCCGAAGGTGGTCGCTTAACTAACTAAGCCACCCAGGCGCCCTAAACATTCTTTTAGAAATGAGCAGTAATTCTGACCATATAAAGTTTTTAAATTAAAAGGCAAATCACTCTATGACAGAAAAATTCTGTGGAAAGTGCAACTATAAAGGTTTAATATATTTATTATTGAAATTAATAATTATTCAATAATGGGAAAAGTATTAAGATTCTAAATTTTTATTTTAATAATTTGCAGTTTGACTAGATAGAGAGCAACAAACATTATATACTCAGTACAGTGTGCTGGGAAGCCTTTCAAATTGCCTTATATACATAAACTCATTTAATCCCTTTAACAACC
>NW_027957789.1:0-212 GCF_054177405.1 Leptonychotes weddellii
CCTAATGAGATCGGTGCCCTTATAAGAAGAGGAAGACACACCTCACTAGAACCTCACCATGCTGGCACCCAGACCTTGTACTTCCAACCTCTAGAACAGTGAGAAATACGTGTCTGTGATTTACACCACCCAGTCCATAGCATTTTGGCATGGCAGCTCGCGCTAAGACACAAAGGTGAAAACGTTATGCTCAGGCTACCCTCAAGTCTTAG
>NW_027957790.1:0-212 GCF_054177405.1 Leptonychotes weddellii
CTGTTTTATAGAAAAAAATTTGTGTTTTCTTGTCTTAATTCTTAACACATTTTGTAAAATGGCCATTAAAGTTGCCCTGGTATAGCTAGTATCCAAAATCTATAAAGAACTCATCAAACTCAACACCCAAAGAACAAAGAATCCAATCAAGAAATGGGCAGAAGACATGAACAGACATTTTTCCAAAGAAGACATCCAAATGGCCAACAGAC
>NW_027957791.1:0-212 GCF_054177405.1 Leptonychotes weddellii
GGCAGCCACCTGGCGAGCCTGACATGGCTGTCAGCGACGCACTGCTCCCGTCCTTCTCCACGTTCGCGTCCGGCCCGGCGGGAAGGGAGAAGACACTGCGTCCAGCAGGTGCCCCGAATAACCGCTGGCGGGAGGAGCTCTCCCACATGAAGCGACTTCCCCCGGTGCTTCCCGGCCGCCCCTATGACCTGGCGGCCGCGACCGTGGCCACC
>NW_027957792.1:0-212 GCF_054177405.1 Leptonychotes weddellii
AGATCCACATCTCCAAGAAGTGGGGCTTTACTAAGTTTAATGCGGATGAATTTGAAGACATGGTGGCTGAAAAGCGGCTTATCCCAGATGGCTGTGGGGTCAAATACATCCCTAATCGTGGCCCCTTGGACAAATGGAGGGCTCTGCACTCATGAGAACCTCGGCACTGCCCCCTCCCGACTCATGCCCACCAATAAAACCTACTTCCTGTC
>NW_027957793.1:0-212 GCF_054177405.1 Leptonychotes weddellii
TATTGTAACTTATTGTCTGTAAACTGCATTGCAAAAATTTCTTCCTCTGCATTTTAATTTTCCTTATGGTGTTTTTCAGGTTGGTTTATAGGGTTTCAGGTTTATATTTGCTGTTAGAGCATTGAAATTATTAGGTTCTCAAATATATCAATCTTTTCTCTTAATGGTTTCTGTGTTTCATGTCATTATTAAAAAGTCCTTTTTATTCTAAA
>NW_027957794.1:0-212 GCF_054177405.1 Leptonychotes weddellii
CTCTCCCCCGTTCCAGATGTTCCCATGTAACAGAGGGCTCACAGTGAGGAGGGTCTCTGGCTTGAGCTTCAGAGCCTTCCATTTCCCCACTGGCCCATTCATTTCCCCACTGTGTCCTCCTGGGCCCACATCAAGCCTGCCCCCAGACACTGCTCATTTAGGAACTAAATTGAGACATGCTTCAGCAGGGGCCTCCAGCACCATCCTTCCCA
>NW_027957795.1:0-212 GCF_054177405.1 Leptonychotes weddellii
GCCGAGCATTACCCTAATACCCAAACCAGACAAAGACATTAGAAGAAAGTAAAACTACAGACCAATATCTCTCATGAAGATGGATACAAAAACCTGAACAAAACATTAGCAAATGAAATCCAACAATGGGGGGGGGGCGGAGCAAGATGGCGGAGGAGTAGGAGACCTGGATTTCGTCTCCTCTCAGGAATTCAGCTGGATAGGGATCAAAC
>NW_027957796.1:0-212 GCF_054177405.1 Leptonychotes weddellii
AAATAAAATCTTTAAAAAAAAAAAAAAAAGAACACCAATTTATGGAGCACCTGGGTGGCTCAGTCGGTTAAGCTTCTGCCTTCGGCTCAGGTCACGATCCTGGGGTCCTGGAATCAAGCCCTGTGTGGGCCTCCCTGCTCAGTGGGGAGCCTGCTTCTCCCTCTCTCTCTGCTGCTCCGCCTACTTGTTCTCTCTTGTTCTCTCTCTCTCTC
>NW_027957797.1:0-212 GCF_054177405.1 Leptonychotes weddellii
AGGCCCCTCCCCCGCCGTCTATCCTCCCGAATATCGCCTCGGATTCACTTCTCCGCATGTCCTACCTTCCAGAAAGTGGTCGCTTTTCTGTTCAGAGAGTTGTTGCTATTCCTTTCTTCGATCTCCTGTTGAGTTTGTAGGTGTTCAGAATGGTTTGATCCCTATCCAGCTGAATTCCTGAGAGGAGACGAAATCCAGGTCTCCTACTCCTC
>NW_027957798.1:0-1199 GCF_054177405.1 Leptonychotes weddellii
GTGTCTCTAATTGGATTGACTTCATTCTGAATGCTATTCAAAAGAGTTCAATAGTCCAACCTTACATTTAAGTGTATTCCACGCTGTTCTTAAATACAACTTAACAAGCACATTTTTAAAGCCAGAAGATGAAACCACACACCAGGGTGGCCGCGAGCAAAGCAGGGCAGGCGGGCAGACGAACCCTTAGTGCACACACCGGCAGGGGTGACGCGATGCCCGCAGAGGGCCCTTCACTGCTCCCACTCCGCTCGGCTCGCCCTCTCCTTCCCAACTACGTCCCCTACAAAATTCATGCAGGTCGCGGCAATTGTACCTCAACTCCGGAAAGGTCGTTGAATTGTCGGAGATGGTACGTGCTGGCAAATTAAAAACTAAAGAAAGAAATGCATAAAGAAAGAAATGTTTACACTAAATAAACAACCTGCGTAAATCTGTTGCACGTCTGACATACTTCCCTGGATTTACTGGCTTACAAAAGGAAGCTGTAAGTTGCACTGCCCGGGGACCGTGCTTCGCAGGCTTCTTCAAAATTATCCTGTGCCTAAGGATTTGTGGCCCACAGTACCGACCACACGTGTTTATGTAACCGTCACTCCCGCACTCACCAAGGAAGGCAAAACGGACAGAGAGAAAACCGTTCGGACTGCTATTCGTCTGAAGGAGTTTAAGAGTAAAAACTGTTCTTAAACGTCACTGAGCTTTCTCACCAGTGGAACATGAAAGTGAGAACTGGCTTTTGTCTGACACATCAAATGACCTTGACCTCGCCCCTGACCTTCCCCTTGGCACAGAGGATTGGGACAATCTGGGTCATCTGCGATGCACACACAGAGGAAGAGTGTGGGAAGGTCTCTCCCTGAAGGGTAGAGGCAGTGAGGAATCCGCGTAGCCAGAGTGCACTGGGAACGGTCTCCAGATCTGGCGTTATGGTTTATAAGCACCCCCCGCGCCCCCCCCAACCGGGGCCGTCCATTCATTCGTTCGTTCGCTGTCTGAATTGTGTACCAACCAATCAAAGAAGAAGACAACCCTTGCCCCGACATACGCAGACCACGCACTGAGGGTTCTGGAGGTCCGATGGACATCTATGTGGGGTACAATGGGGCACCGGGCACAGAGTCATCAAACACCCGAGGAGACGGGCACGGAGGAAAGGGTGTTGAAGCTGGTGCGGAAGGAAGAGTGCAAGGTCGTGC
>NW_027957799.1:0-212 GCF_054177405.1 Leptonychotes weddellii
AAGTCTGACTCTGAGAAGAGAAAAACCCCAAAGAAGGAAGCAGCCATGGAAGTAAAGCGCAGGCCTGGCTCCCAACATGTGGGGGACCAGCTTGTGTGTGTACGGGCAGAGACGTGCATGTGGGCATGTTTTGTTCCTCTTTCCTTTAGGCTGGTGCCCATCATTCAACACACTGAATTTTCCTGAACAGAGCACTTTTGACTCTCAATTCT
>NW_027957800.1:0-212 GCF_054177405.1 Leptonychotes weddellii
ATCGGGAGGTATCGGGGGCTGACAAGGGAGATGTGAAGGAGCCTCTAATCCCCTCACGAAGTTCTAGGGGCAGTAGAGAGGGTCTTCCATGGCTTTTAGGAAACTGCACTGGGGTCCTTAAGTCCCTATTAGTTCACACACAAAAACGAGATCGTTGCACGGAGCGAAGCTCGCAAATGAGGAGTGCAGGCTTTGAGCCCGCAGATGCGTCG
>NW_027957801.1:0-212 GCF_054177405.1 Leptonychotes weddellii
ACTAGGGGTGGGCTGTTGCTACAGGCATCCAGTGGGCAGTGACTGTCAACCTTACAAATTATTATTTTTTTAATGTTTTTTATTGTTATGTTAATCCCCATACATTATATCATTAGTTTTAGATGTAGTGTTCCACGATTCATTGTTTGTGCATAACACCCAGTGCTCCATGCAGAACATGCCCTCCTCAATACCCATCACCAGGCTAACCC
>NW_027957802.1:0-212 GCF_054177405.1 Leptonychotes weddellii
TCCCCCATCATTTTCCCAACAGATTCTCACTTTAGCCCACTGCTGGGAAGGATGGGACCCAATTCTGCAGCCAGAGGAAACGGTGGCCCTCCATGTCCCCCCTCCCCAGTGTAAAAGCCCAACTCGAAACCCTGTGGCAGAAAGCGTGGGAAGAGCAGGGCCGCCTAGTAGTTACCAACTGCCCAACACCTGGGCCAGGGGTTCAGGAAAGA
>NW_027957803.1:0-212 GCF_054177405.1 Leptonychotes weddellii
CAGCTCCATGGGACACTCGTCTCCTTAAGTGAGGATGCTCCTTATTTTGTATAAGTTAGTGTGGCATCCACATGAGGTCCTCAGAAAAGGTCCTGGTCTGGCTTTGGAGACAGCACTCAAAAGAAATGAGTGGGTCCATTTCTTCCAAATCTGCTGGTATTTTGTCCAGTGCAGTGCAGGATGGTTAAAAAAAGGGCACGAGTTTTCTCCTA
>NW_027957804.1:0-212 GCF_054177405.1 Leptonychotes weddellii
GACTGGCCGGGGGGAGGCGCGGAGGGGAAGCCCGCGGCGCCCGCCTCGGAGAGGGGCCCAGCCCCGCAGCCGACGCCGCCGCCCGCGAGGAGCGGGTCCCGCCGCCGGGTCCGGGCGTCCGCGCGAGTCCGAGCCGGCGCGGGAGCGGGAGTCCTTGCGGGAGTCCGGGCGGGAGCCGGGGCCGGGCGCGGTGGGCGCCGCCCGCCATGGAC
>NW_027957805.1:0-212 GCF_054177405.1 Leptonychotes weddellii
TTGAATATCTAGCAAAGTTTATAACAGCAATGGCTGCCCCTTATACATTGTTTAATACAAATTAAGTGGACTCAACATAATTTCATTGTTAAAAAAAAGATCTGTATTATTCTCTGTAAGAGTATATTCAAATGAGTAGTCTAGTCCCTATTTTTGGTACGTATACTTTATTATTAGTTATTATTTTGATAAGATTTTTGCTTTTTTGGCAA
>NW_027957806.1:0-212 GCF_054177405.1 Leptonychotes weddellii
TGAGCTGCAAGCCCGCCGTGTATGTGGTCCCCTCCTGCCAGTCCTCTGTTTGCCTGCCCGTGAGCTACAAGCCCCTTGTGTTCATGGCCCCCTCCTGCCAGTCCTCCGGGGGCTGCCAGCCCTCCCACCCCACCCTGCTCTGCAGACCCATCTCTTGTAGCACCCCGTCCTGCTTCTGACCATGAGCCTCCCACCCAGCTGCTCCCAGGGCA
>NW_027957807.1:0-212 GCF_054177405.1 Leptonychotes weddellii
AAGGGGCGCCTGGGTGGCTCAGTTGGTTAAGCGACTGCCTTCGGCTCAGGTCATGATCCTGGAGTCCCTGGATCGAGTCCCGCATCGGGCTCCCTGCTCGGCAGGGAGCCTGCTTCTGCCTCTGACCCTCCCCCCTCTCATGTACTCTCTCTCTCTCATTCTCTCTGTCTCAAATAAATAAATAAAATCTTTAAAAAAAAAAAAAAAAAAAA
>NW_027957808.1:0-212 GCF_054177405.1 Leptonychotes weddellii
ATCGGCTGGACTGCTCACAGATGGGGCATCTACATGGTCAGTCAGACTGCTTACAGACAGGGGGTCTACACAGTCAGCCAGACTGCTCACAGATGGGGTGTCTACATGGTCAGCCAGGCTGCTCACAGATGGGGCATCTACATGGTCAGTCAGACTGCTTACAGACAGGGTGTCTACACAGTCAGCCAGACTGCTCCAAGCTGGGGCGTCCA
>NW_027957809.1:0-1199 GCF_054177405.1 Leptonychotes weddellii
GTCCCTTTTCTGTCTTCCTTGCACACTGGTCAGCACACGTGTGCTCCGTCTCTCTCTCTCTCAGATAAATAAATAAAATCTTTAAAATAAAACCAATCTATAACCTGGTCTAGGGTTACATCTAGGGAAATTAGTGACTATGCTCAGGTCAGGGTCTTTTCAAGTCACATGGCCACATCTGTAAACAATAGCATTCATTACATAAAGTACCCCCTACCCTGCCCCAGAAGGCAAGTATGAAATCATGACCTTTTCCTACTTCAGCAGATCTTAGAGTTCAATTGGCCTGGCTTCCTCACTTCCCAGATGAGAAACTGAAGCTTCTCAATGTTCAATGACTTAGTCAATGCCGCACTGTTCTTCCGAGAACCCATATAATGACTAAGCCCGTGGACTTTGGATTCGGGCCGACTTGAGATCAAATCCCAGCTCCGGCCCCATAGCTTTGGGATTCTATATCCCACCTAAATATGCTATATAAGTTCCTTAGCTTCTGGAGTTACTAAGCCTCCATCTGCTCATCTGTAATTAGGGATGATAATAGTAATTACCTTCCAAGGTTGTTTTTATAATTATATGTGGTAATATCCATTTAAGCTTTTTGCACAGAGCCCAGAACATTGTAAGCACCCGAGAAATGGTGGATGCTATAAAATCCTGATAATGATGATGATGATGATGATACAGATCATGATAATGGAAAAACTGGGTCAAAACTTAGGTTGCCTAATATCTACTGTATGTAACCCTCTTTCCACTACCCCATTCTACCAGGATTCCTGTCTGAAATTATACGGACCTGAAGGACATCCCTTAGAACAGCCCTACCCAATAGGGCAGCTGCTAGCCACGCATGGCTATTTAAAGTTAAATTAATTAAAATTGAATATAATTAGAATTTTAGCTGCTCGGTCACACCAGCTCCATTCCAAGTTTTCAGTAGTCGTGTATGGTTGGTGGCTGTTGTATTGGACAGCACGGATACAAGATGTTTGCATCATAGCAGAAAGGTCTTCTGGAAGCTGCCTTCGTGGCTTCTCCCGGCCCCCTTGCCACTTCCTAATGTTAGTATTTTTGTTATTTATGTATTTATTTCAAAATATTATGCTAGTGGGGCACCTGGGTGGCTCAGTCGGTTAAGCAACTGACTCTTGATCTCAGCTCAGGTCTTAATCTCAGGGTCGTGAGTTCAGGCCCCA
>NW_027957810.1:0-212 GCF_054177405.1 Leptonychotes weddellii
CCTTAGTGCACCTTTTTTTTTTTTTTGATTTGAAACCATCAGTGCACTAAAATAAAAGAATTAGATCAAATACGCCATAGTTAAACAGATTTGAAATTTGTTTTAGATGTTAGACTAACACCACCATTTAATAGGTGGCCTTCGTGTGGCCTATGGAAGCCAACAGTTTCTAAGGAATAAAGAGCAGAAAACCAAATATAAATTTGGGGGCA
>NW_027957811.1:0-212 GCF_054177405.1 Leptonychotes weddellii
GGAATGGATACTTTAGAAATGACACAAAAGGCACTATCCATAGAAAAATGACATTGAACTTTTTTTTTATTATTATGATATGTTAATCACCATACATTACATCATTAGTTTTTGATGTAGTGATCCATGATTCATTGTTTGAGTATAACACCCAGTGCTCCATTCAATATGTGCCCTCTTTAATACCCATCACCAGGCTCACCCATCCCCCC
>NW_027957812.1:0-212 GCF_054177405.1 Leptonychotes weddellii
TTGAAATAGCTTCGGGCGCCTGGGTGGCTCAGTTGGTTAAGCGACTGCCTTCGGCTCAGGTCATGATCCTGGAGTCCCGGGATCGAGTCCCGCATCGGGCTCCCTGCTCGGCAGGGAGTCTGCTTCTCCCTCTCCTGCTCCCCCCTCTTGTGCTCTTTCTCTCTCTCACTCTCTCTCTCAAATAAATAAATAAAATCTTAAAAAAAAAAAAA
>NW_027957813.1:0-212 GCF_054177405.1 Leptonychotes weddellii
ACTGGAGTGCTCAGATCTGCTCTGAGTCAGCAAAAATAGCCTGTATTTGGGTGCATGTAAGTCTGAATCAGCCGTTGTCGTCTCCCTCTGCTTCGGGTTCCCAGCCCCTCCCATCACTGAACGCGCGGTAGCGGATGTGCTCGCGTGTTGTCACTTCCCACACGGGTGCGACTCAGGTCCTAGGAATGGAGTGCGGCTCCCTGCGTGTCACC
>NW_027957814.1:0-212 GCF_054177405.1 Leptonychotes weddellii
AAAAAAAATAAATAAATAAAAGGCCTTTAATTGTGTCCTGCTGCAGGTGTTCTGAGTATACCAAATAATGACTTAAAGATTAAAGTAGGCAATACTCATTAATAAATTAATATATGATTTATTTTTTAATTAGGTTCCACACCCAACATGGGGCTTGAACTCATGACCTTGAGATCAAGAGTGGCATGCTCTACTGACCAAGCCAGCCAGGC
>NW_027957815.1:0-212 GCF_054177405.1 Leptonychotes weddellii
GAGTGGCTTGAGCCTGGACTGTCTGAGCAGATAGGTGGGCAACAGGTGAGTGGCTGTGGCAGGCCACCAGAGCCCTTAAGGTGCAGGCTCTCCACCTTCTCTTCACCACCTCTCTCTAGGTGATTCTGCCCCCTGGGGCACTTGAAAAAATGCAACATCCAGGCTCCTCTGCAGAGATCCTGATTCATGAGGTCTGAAGGGTAGATGGTGTA
>NW_027957816.1:0-212 GCF_054177405.1 Leptonychotes weddellii
CACGTGATGTGAGGAGCCCTGAGTGTTATACACAACTAATGAATCGTTGATCATCAAAAACTAATGATGTTTACAAACTAAGTTTCAACTCTTTAATATATCAGTATAATATAATCTATATTCCTTTAACCACAATCAAATTAAAGCATTGTGATATATTATTGCTAGCAAATGTTCTTTGCCCTTCAGAAGGGATGATACCTACTGATGCC
>NW_027957817.1:0-212 GCF_054177405.1 Leptonychotes weddellii
ATTTGCTGTCCTGATATTTCTGAATCCTTTAAATTTCTTTAGAGGACCCTGAAAGTGGAAAATACTGTCATTGTATATAAAATGCAATTGATTCAAAAGGGAACATTTGAAACATAGATTTCACTAATGACACATATTAACTTTTTAAAAATAAAGTTTGATTTTAAAAAGTAAAAATGTTTTTCTTTCCTGTAAAAAAGAAAGTGACAAGC
>NW_027957818.1:0-212 GCF_054177405.1 Leptonychotes weddellii
AGACCACCGACAAAATGGGAGAAGATATTTGCAAATGACATATCAGATAAAGGGCTAGCATCCAAAATCTATAAAGAACTCATCAAACTCAACACCCAAAGAACAAAAAATCCAATCAAGAAATGGGCAGAAGACACGAACAGACATTTTTCCAAAGAAGACATCCAAATGGCCAACAGACACATGAAAAAGTGCTCAATATCACTCGGCAT
>NW_027957819.1:0-212 GCF_054177405.1 Leptonychotes weddellii
CACTAGGGAGCTGCCATATGATCCAGCAATTGCACTACTGGGTATTTACCCCAAAGATACAAAAGTAGGGATCCGAAAGGGTACGTGCACCCCGATGTTTATAGCAGCAATGTCCACAATAGCCAAACTGTGGAAAGAGCCAAGATGTCCATCGACAGATGAATGGATAAAGATGTGGTATATATATATATATATATATGCAGCCATCAAAA
>NW_027957820.1:0-1199 GCF_054177405.1 Leptonychotes weddellii
GTTAGCCTGGTGGTGGGTATTGAGGAGGGCACATTCTGCATGGAGCACTGGGTGTTATGCACAAACAATGAATCATGGAACACTTCATCTAAAACTAATGATGTAATGTATGGGGATTAACATAAGAATAAAAAAAATTAAATTAATTAAAAAAAAAAAGAAAAATGCCGTGGTCCACGAGAGAAAGATGGATGCAAAAATAACCATATATGCTCGGCTAAACTGTGTATGTAAAGTTTTATGAAAACACACGTGAAAAGTAATCATGCCTAGGAGATTCAGGAAAGGTATCAGAGGAGGTTGGTACCTGCCTGTCATCTTCACTGCCAAACCCCCAAAATTAGATCTCTCATTTAAAGCACGCTCAAAAATTTAAGGCACCATTTGCTGAAACAACAATCCTTTCTTCTTTGAATTTCCATTGCTTCTTTTTCAAAGATCCATTGAGTATATTTATGTGGGTCTATTTTGGGCTCTCCATTCTGTTCCATTGAACTATGTGTCTATTCTTTTTTAAATACCATACTGTCTTGATTTATAATAAGTCCTGTAGTCAGGTAGCATCAGTCCTCCAGCTATTCTTCTCCTTCAATATTGTGTTGGATATTCTGGGTCTCTTGCCCCTTTACATAAAATTTAGAATCACTTTTTTGATATTTACCAGAAAGGTTGCTGGGATTTTTGTTTGAAGTGCACTGAATCTATAGACTGTGTTTTGGAAGAATTGACATCTTAACTATATATAGTCTTCCTATTCATGAACATGAAATATATCTCCATTATCTCATCTGAGCTATAATTTATAGTTTTCCTCATACAGATCTTGTACATAGTGTGTTTAATTTGTACATAAGTATTTAATTGTTTTGGTATTAATGTAAATAGTATTGAATTTTATTTTTTTAAAGATTTAATTGATTTATTTGAGAGAGAGAGAGTAAGCAAAAGAGAGAGAGAGAGCACAAGCGTGGGGGGAGGGGCAGAGGGAGAGGGAGAAGCAGAGTCCCCGCTGAGCAGGGAGCCTGATAGGGGACTCGATCCCAGAACCCTGGGGATGACGACCTGAGCTGAAGGCAGACACTTAACAGACTGAAACACTCAGGTGGCCCTAGTATTGAATTTTAAATTTCCGATTCCAAGTGTTCATTGCTGGTAAAGAGGAAAACACCTGGCTTTTTAATAAAATTTATTTTATTAAA
>NW_027957821.1:0-212 GCF_054177405.1 Leptonychotes weddellii
GGACCCAAGGACCTGTTTCCTTACGACAAATGTAAAGATAAGTACGGGAAACCCAACAAGAGGAAAGGCTTCAATGAGGGATTGTGGGAGATCCAGAACAATCCCCACGCCAGCTACAGTGCTCCTCTGGTGAGTACCTGGGGATGGAGAATGACTGGTGTGGTGTCTGTGGAGCCCAAGTCATGCCTGGTGCGTGCACGAATTGGGCGCCA
>NW_027957822.1:0-212 GCF_054177405.1 Leptonychotes weddellii
CATAATCTGCCTAAAGTCCTGCAGAAAGGTCTCCTGGTAAACCCAGAATCTTGCCCAGATGGGTTTCTCTTTCTGTGGCCTTCCCTGGCACCTTCATTCCAGCGTCCTGACATTTCTCAGGGATCTGGGGCCCAAGTTCTCAGGGAAATAGCCACTGACTAGGAGAAAAGAGAAGGGAAGGGAAGGGAAGGGAAGGGAAAGAAAGAAATAGC
>NW_027957823.1:0-212 GCF_054177405.1 Leptonychotes weddellii
ACGTTCTGGAAAAGGAAAAACCATTGAGACAGTGAAAAGATCAGTGGCTGCCACGGAATGTGAGGAGTGATGTGTAGCGGAGCGCAGGGGATTTTTAGGGCAGTAAAACTTTCTGCGTGATACTGTAATGGTGAATATGTGTTTTAAATTTGTCAAAGCCCACAGAACTGTAGAACCCAAAGAGGGGCACTTAATGTCAGTATGAGTTTTAA
>NW_027957824.1:0-212 GCF_054177405.1 Leptonychotes weddellii
ATATATATATATATAATTTTATTCCTTTTTGACACAGATAAAGACCTGAAATTAGGGAAACAAGCACCTACCCCAGGTTATCTAATAGGAAAGAGTCAGTTTGATTTATTTATTTATTTATTTATTTTTCTTTTTTAAAGTTTTATTTTAATCAACCAGTGCTCATCACAACAGATGCATTCCTTAATCCCCATCACCTCTCTTTACCCCAT
>NW_027957825.1:0-212 GCF_054177405.1 Leptonychotes weddellii
AAGCAGGGCGAGTGGGAGAGGGAGAAGCAGGCTTCCCGCTGAGCAGGGAGCCCGATGAGGGGATCCCAGGACCCCGGGATCATGACCTGAGCTGAAGGCAGACGCTTAACGACTGAACCCCCTAGGTGCCCCGTCAATCTTTTCAGTTTTATGTTTCTAGGAATTTATTCGTTTCTTCTAGGTTGTCCAGTTTTTTATCATAACCAAACCTG
>NW_027957826.1:0-212 GCF_054177405.1 Leptonychotes weddellii
AATTCCTGAGACCAGAGGAAATCCAGGTCTCCTACTCCTCCGCCATCTTGCTCCGCCCCTTCCTCTTTTTTAATTTATGATACTGTTAGTCCTCTCTGTATTTTTTTTTTTTTTAAGATTTTATTTATTTGACAGAGAGAGACATAGCGAGAGAGGGAACACAAGCAGTGGGAGTGGGAGAGGGAGAAGCAGGCTTCCCGCCGAGCAGGGAG
>NW_027957827.1:0-212 GCF_054177405.1 Leptonychotes weddellii
AACACACACACACACACACACACACACACACATTGCACAGAAGGATTCAGCTTCTTCTGTTTATTGCTTTTCAGTGTTTTCTTTTGCTTCTGAAGAGCAGGAGCAAAGCTTATGATGCAGAAGAGGGCCGTCAGGCCTTCAAAAGCATCCTGCAGGCAAACTAAGCCTGATGCAAGGAAGTCAGAACTCTCTTAAGCAACCTTCACTTAAGC
>NW_027957828.1:0-212 GCF_054177405.1 Leptonychotes weddellii
CAGTTGGTTAAGCGACTGCCTTCAGCTCAGGTCATGATCCTGGAGTCCCAGGATCGAGTCCCGCATCGGGCTCCCTGCTCGGCAGGGAGTCTGCTTCTCCCTCTGACCCTCCCCCATCTCATGTGCTCTCTGTCTCTCTCATTCTCTCTGTCTCAAATAAATAAATAAAATCTTAAAAAAAAAATAAAAATATACTTTATTTAGAAGAAATC
>NW_027957829.1:0-212 GCF_054177405.1 Leptonychotes weddellii
CAAGTGCTTCTTGAATCTGCAAGATGAGATTGGCTTTCCAGAGGGACTAGATTCTTCCAGAATCTGCATAATCCCTGGTCCTCTCCAGAATTCTAGTCCATCAGGTCCTAGAAGTCTCTCATGATGATTCCTCTTTAATGCGCAAGTGCTTCTTGAATCTGCAAGATGAGATTGGCTTTCCAGAGGGACTAGATTCTTCCAGAATCTGCATA
>NW_027957830.1:0-212 GCF_054177405.1 Leptonychotes weddellii
AGAACTGAGCCCAATGGCAATCCATTGATTAGAGATTTAGGAGATGAGAAAGAATAGCCAAGAACTTGAGGGGGAAAAAAATGTCCTGAAATACAACAGAAAATGCCAGAATACTTTGTGTCATGAAGTCAAGTAGGGTCAATTGCAGTATTGGCTTGTTTCAACAAATCTCCTTGTACTCATAGATTTTTCCATGGAATTTTGAAGTTACT
>NW_027957831.1:0-1199 GCF_054177405.1 Leptonychotes weddellii
CATTTACCTGCACTGGGCTACATGGTGGAAAAACCTACCAAACTCAGAAACATTTCTATGAAGATGGCATTGTCAAAGCTCCAGCCTCCATGGGAAAATACACTGTTTGTGACAATACACATATACAAAAACCCAGACCCATACCCCAAAACACATTTATGTGCAAACTGAGTTTGAGTTAAGATCAAAGGGCTACAATGTCAGATTCAATTGTTCTGGGCTGTTTATATTCATTACCTAATTCAGAATTGTATGACAATAATTCAAACTGAGACGGCTATTTGTAAAATTTAGACACATGGAGATGTTTAATAATTAATATATATTTTATTTCTTCTTCAAATTTCCTGCTAGTGAATCTGGTAAGCTCCAGAGAACATGGGATTTCCTGGGAATAAGAGGTATTTTCCTTTTTTTTTTAAATATGTTCCTGCATTCAAATTATGTGGGGTTCAAATTATTTGGCAGGTTTGAGATACAAAAGCATTGATCAGTTGATGCCTGGATCAAAGAAATTATTAAATGGTATGAAGAGAAGATTTAAATATACTTCATCAGGATTGATGTTAGCAGGATTTTCTTTGAACTAAAGATTTCTTTTCCTCACAGTTGCCCACTTATTTCTTTGAAAAAGCTGTGATACAGTCAACCTATGGACCTCTTAATAGAGCCATGATCACAATGCAAGAATAAATGACATGCCTCCAACAAATTGCTAGAAAATGCTAAAATGTTAATGCTTATTACAGTGTTTTAGTGGCTTGTATTCTTAGTTTCCCTATGCCTTTACGGTATGTTCCTGAATGTCTTCTTCTAAGTAGAAATAAAACTATGTTCCTATATTGGGGGGAAATAAGAAAAACCGGTGGAGCTTTTTTAAAATAACAATATGATGCAGGTGCTCTGGGGACACTAAGGCAGCATCTCTGGAGGCCGCATGAGTCTATGGACTTAGATTTTGAGCACTCACTTGCATAAAAGAATCAGGTAAGGAAATTCCCTTGAGAGTTGTCAGAGGAAACTTTGGATGACATGGAGGGGGGGACACAATCATCTGAAGTGCTCTGGCATTCAACGTCTTCCATCAAAGGGTCTTTCTGCCCAGTCATCTAGAGTCGTGGCCCCTCCAAAGCACCTTCTTCATTGCTCCCGTCACATCCTTGTTCCTCAGTGTATATATGACAGGGTTGACCATGGGG
>NW_027957832.1:0-212 GCF_054177405.1 Leptonychotes weddellii
AAGAAGATAGCAGGAGGGGAAGAATGAAGGGGGGGAAATTGGAGGGGGAGATGAACCATGAGAGACGATGGACTCTGAAAAACAAACTGAGGGTTCTAGAGGGGAGGGGGGTGGGAGGATGGGTTAGCCTGGTGATGGGTATTAAAGAGGGCACGTTCTGCATGGAGCACTGGGTGTTATGCACAAACAATGAATCATGGAACACTACATCA
>NW_027957833.1:0-212 GCF_054177405.1 Leptonychotes weddellii
TAACATAATTATGGATATATTTGTGTTCTTGCTATTTGTCTTCTATTTTTCATCATGTGTTCTTTGTTCCATTGTTCCTACTGACTTCTTCTTTTAATTTTCTTTTTATTTTTTAGGAAATCACTTTGTTACTTTTCATTTTGAAAGGTCAGTTCAATGTCATTTGCAAAATTCAACGAGGAAAAGGGCCACTAAGTGTCGTGTCCTGGGAA
>NW_027957834.1:0-212 GCF_054177405.1 Leptonychotes weddellii
AGGGAACACAAGCAGGGGGAGTGGAGGAGGGAGAAGCAGGCTTCCCGCTGAGCAGGGAGCCCGATGCGGGGCTCGATCCCAGGACGCTGGGATCATGACCTGAGCCGAAGGCAGACGCTTAACAACTGAGCCACCCAGGCGCCCCAGATGTATGGTTTTTATTTGTGCAGCGTGATGATCTTTAAGAACACATATGTCATGTTGTAGCAGAA
>NW_027957835.1:0-212 GCF_054177405.1 Leptonychotes weddellii
GTGACCATTGCCACCCCTCGCACACCCCTTTGTCCGCTGCCACAGTGGGTGCATACCATCTAAAAGTGGCCCAGCCAGTTTTCAGGGCCAGCAACAACGGTGACAACTTTATTTTTCAAAAACTGAAGCACAAAGACTGTTGAATCTCAGATCTGTACCTCTGAAACAAATAATGCAATATATGTTAAGAAAAAAAAAAAGAAGAAGAAGAA
>NW_027957836.1:0-212 GCF_054177405.1 Leptonychotes weddellii
ACAGAATTTCATCTTCCTTAGGGAAGGTCAGTCTTTTACTATTAAGTCCTTTAACTGATCAGATGAGGACCACCCACATTATTGAGGGTAATTAAATGTTATCAAAACTATGCCTTCTCTTCTTTAAAAAGTGACAGCAGTTATAAACTGGAAATTCACTTAAGAAATACCAAACCTCATCCACAAGCATAACTATACTAAGTGAAACAGTA
>NW_027957837.1:0-212 GCF_054177405.1 Leptonychotes weddellii
ACGTAAGAGATATATATATATATATATATATATATATATCTGCCTGTATATTCCATTGTATGTATATATATATATATATATATATTTCCACTGTGTGTGTGTGTGTTTATATATATATATACACAATGTATACATGATTGTATATCATACATCAATGTACACTGTGTGTGTGTCTATATCTATCTATCTATCTATCTATGTATATAGACACA
>NW_027957838.1:0-212 GCF_054177405.1 Leptonychotes weddellii
ATACCACATCTTGTTTATCCACTCATCTGTCGATGGACATCTTGGCTCTTTCCACAGTTTGGCTATTGTGGACATTCCAGCCACCTTTTCTTAAATGCACTATAAGTGACTTGTAGCCCTCTGTGAACGTTTAAGTTCACGGTTTAAGTAAACAAACACCATTTGTGCATTTTCTGTAGTGGTTACCTCCTGCCTCCACAGTCCTCAGAAGC
>NW_027957839.1:0-212 GCF_054177405.1 Leptonychotes weddellii
TTTCGTGGTCTTTGTCAAATGGGTTAATTTGGAGCATGCTGTCTGAAGATCCAATAAGGCCCTCGGGGGTGGGGGATTGGTCTCCCTGAAGTTATACCCCAGTGGGTGGGCTGGGGGGCCCTGACTTGGGAGTAGTTAGGAAACACAGACCACCGTTGTGCCTTATTCTAAAATTCTAAGCAGGTTTTTTTTTTTTTTTTTTCCTTCTAAAA
>NW_027957840.1:0-212 GCF_054177405.1 Leptonychotes weddellii
TGTATACACACACACACACACACACACACACACACATATGTAGTTTGTAAATACACACAAGATATATATCTATATATATCTGGCCATTTGAGACAATGTGGGCGTCACTAGCTGGTACCATGCTAAGTGAAATACATCAGATGAAGAAAACCAAATACCATGTGATTTCACTTACATGTGGAATCTAAAAATCCAAACAGACTAACAAACAA
>NW_027957841.1:0-212 GCF_054177405.1 Leptonychotes weddellii
AGAGCACATGAGAGGGGGGAGGGTCAGAGGGAGAAGCAGACTCCCCGCTGAGCAGGGAGCCCGATGTGGGACTCGATCCCGGGACTCCAGGATCATGACCCAAGCCGAAGGCAGTCGCCCAACCAACTGAGCCACCCAGGCACCCCTAAAATGTGTAGCTTTAAATGGTAGTATTAGAAGGGGGGTGGGAGGATGGGTTAGCCTGGTGATGG
>NW_027957842.1:0-1198 GCF_054177405.1 Leptonychotes weddellii
GGCTCAGGTCATGATCCCAGGGTCCTGGGATTGAGCCTCGCATCGGGCTCCCTGCTCAGCGGGAAGCCTGCTTCTCCCTCTCCCACTCCCCCTGCTTGTGTTCCCTCTCTCGATGTGTCTCTGTCAAGTAAATAAATAAAATCTTTAAAATAAATAAATAAAATCTTTAAAATAAATAAATAAATTAATTAATTAATTAAAACTGAGCTTCCGTGTGCCTGACATATTGTTGGTGTCTGCAGACTGAAGATGACAGGGGCTTATCCTCACAGGTGTCAGCAGCTGTTCGAGGGCTAGCTTCTCTACCGCCTGGAGGGAAATGAGGCAAGAGAGCCAGGCGGAAACCAGAGACAGTCAGTTTTTCCTTTTGAGGGGGCACCTCACACGGAAAAGGCATCTCTTAAACACACATATTTAGGAAACAGTCACTTCAGGTGTAAGAGAACTCTAGTTACAAGGAGCTAGTATTTTCTGCACACTTAACCACATGGAGGCATTATTCAGATCCCTTTACACCCATTACAACTAAGTCTCAAGTTTTGAGAAATGGCATTACTGTCCCCATTCTGCCAATAAGGACCTGATGCTCTGAAGTGTGTCTTGTCTGAAGTTTCCACTTGGCGTTGCGCCATCAGAGCATGTGCCTTTTCACCACATATGCTTTTGTTACAACTGCCAAGGACTGTCCACCAAACTCAGAGTTTGGGCTGTGCAGAGGCACTGTCCAGAGGACAGTGAAACTCCCCACCCTGTGAGTGCATCGAGGTAGCCTCTAGCCTGACTCTCAGGCGTGAGGGGTGGGGGGGGGAGGTGGACGGTGAGACAGGATGGGGGCAAATGTCCTGCAGCCCGGCTCGGTAGGTACCTGCCTCTTCCCAGATTTGCACCCAGATTTGATCAGCCCCCAGACGTTTTGCCAGAACACATGTTAGTGATGAGCCCTGATGTTCTCTAAGCCCCCAAGAAGCTTTTAAAATAAGCTTCCTCGGGCGCCTGGGTGCTCAGTTGGTTAAGCGACTGCCTTCGGCTCAGGTCATGATCCTGGAGTCCCGGGATCGAGTCCCACATCGGGCTCCTTGCTCGGTGGGGAGTTTGCTTCTCCCTCTGCCCTTCCCCCCTCTCATGCTCTCTCTCTCTAATAAATAAATAAATAAATCTTAAAAAAAAAATAAGCTTCCTCTTGCTTGTGGAAGATTTT
>NW_027957843.1:0-212 GCF_054177405.1 Leptonychotes weddellii
CACACACACACAGACACACACACACATTCCACGTTCCCCTCCCCCCCAGTACACATACTCACCAATGACTCTGAGCTTGAAGAACACTGATCTGCCAGGCTCAGCCCTCTTCCAGCAGGAACCCTGGGATGCAGGGCAGAATGCTTCAGCATTGGGAGGTAGATTGAGAGATATTTTCCTGGACCCTAAAACAGCTCTTGTGCCAGGGTTAC
>NW_027957844.1:0-212 GCF_054177405.1 Leptonychotes weddellii
AAGCATTCCGTTAAAAAAAAAAAAAAAAAAGAAGGTCATTCTAATGGGACTAAGGTTTTTGTCCAAATGATTTGTTTGTCCAACCATTATAGGTATACTTCTAGATTTTAAGTCACAGATTTTTTTTTTCATGAAAAGGAGAAAAAAATGTACGCTTCGGTATCTTTTAATCCACAGCGTCATTTAAAAATTAACATTGACATTGGAGTACC
>NW_027957845.1:0-212 GCF_054177405.1 Leptonychotes weddellii
AAATGAGCAAAGGAAAAAAAAAAAGAGAGGCACACCAAGAAACAGATTCTTAACTATAGAAAACAAACTGATGGTTACCAGAGGGTAGGTAGGTGGAGGGATGGGTGAAACGGGATGGGGATTAAAAAATGCACTTGTATTGGAAAAAACTAAAGAATAAAAATAAAAGAAGGATATACAGATACATATAGACAGACACATGTTTGCTTCCT
>NW_027957846.1:0-212 GCF_054177405.1 Leptonychotes weddellii
CCACCCAGGCGCCCTGTCAAGTATAATTTTCTAATCACTTTATTAATGTGTATGTATATTCAGTAACCATTCCACAAAGAAATGGGGGAAAAAAAGAATAAACCCTGATTATATTGATTATAACTGAATGAATAAAATCATAAATAGACATTTATATTAATATAAGTAATACAGGAAAAAGAGACCTATTAGCATTGTCCAGGCTAAAACTA
>NW_027957847.1:0-212 GCF_054177405.1 Leptonychotes weddellii
CACCTCTTCTTTATCCATTCATCTGTCGATGGACATCTTGGCTCTTTCCACAGTTTGGCTATTGTGGACATTGCTGCTATAAACATCAGGGTGCACGTACCCTTTCGGATCCCTACTTTTGTATCTTTGGGATAAATACCCAGTAGTTTAAGCTCAGTTATTTTAAGTAGATTTTTTATCCCCCACATGAATGTCCGTAAGTACATTTGAAA
>NW_027957848.1:0-212 GCF_054177405.1 Leptonychotes weddellii
GGCAGGAATTGTTCCTTGATCGCCTCTGCTCGCCACCTTTACCCCAACTCTAATCTTACAGGGAAGTGAGGGGTAGGGCATGTCTCTGGGTCCTTTTTCTCTCCCAGGATTTCTGTTTCAGTGAATCACAATAAATTCAGACTGAGTGTGTTTATCTGTGAGGCCTGAGATAGTCATCTCGTGATGAGGCATAGTTCACAAGGTCTGATAAC
>NW_027957849.1:0-212 GCF_054177405.1 Leptonychotes weddellii
AAGGATAACCAGTGCACGTACTCCCTCCTTCATTAGGCTATAGGTTCAGTCGCAGTAGAGACCCAACACAACAGTGTGGTAGATAAAAAAGCAGCTTATTGATCTCTGATATAATCATCTGGTTAAGGACTGTAGTCCAGGGCTGGTTTGGTGGTTCGCATGTCAGGGAGCCAGGCGCCTTCTATTTGACGGCTCCACCATTCTGGGGTGTC
>NW_027957850.1:0-212 GCF_054177405.1 Leptonychotes weddellii
GTTCTGCTCACAGCGCTTTGGGGAATCTTTTCAAAACTCAAATTGGACTGTGTACCCTTCCTGCTAAAAACCCTTAGATAGCCTCCTACTCTATTTCAGATAAATCTCATTAATTTGCCCAGGAAAACCTACCCAGCTTCATTTTAGACCCTCTCCTCCTGTTCTCCATGCTCCAACCACAAGAGTCTTCTTTTCACTCCGGGGGGAAGCCA
>NW_027957851.1:0-212 GCF_054177405.1 Leptonychotes weddellii
CAGAATAAAGACAATCCCTTGGTCTTGGAGGCATCTCTCAAGTGTCAGAGTGTGCTCTAGGGGCATCCCAGCCGACTGAGAACATAAGGACCTCTACATTAGAAGTATTCCCAGAGACCTAATCTGTCACTGTGGAGGCAAGCAACAACAGAGAAGACCCACGCGGCAGCCGATGATGCAGGACAAAGTGTGGACTTGGCCTTCCCTGTATG
>NW_027957852.1:0-212 GCF_054177405.1 Leptonychotes weddellii
AGAATATAAATAAATAAATAAATAAATAAATAAATAAATAAATAAATAAATAGACTTGAAGGAGGTTCTAAAGTCACATATGTTCTAGAGGGTTAGAGATACCATCACACTTACAAAGAATATAAATGGCATGAAGACACAGGGACAAGTAGAGCTTATAACCTTTGTTTTAAAAATTGAATTGTTTTTCTCTGTAAAACCTAATTTAGTGA
>NW_027957853.1:0-1198 GCF_054177405.1 Leptonychotes weddellii
TGGAATGTTTTTCCATTTCTTTGTGTCTTCCTCAATTTCTTTCATGAGTATTTTATAGTTTTCTGAGTACAGATCCTTTGCCTCTTTGGTTAGATTTATTCCTAGGTATCTTATGGTTATGGGTGCAATTGTAAATGGGATCAACTCCTCAATTTCTCTTTCTTCTGTCTTGTTGTTGGTGTACAGGAATGCCACTGATTTTTGTGCATTGATTTTATATCCAGCCACTTTAGTGAATTACTGTATGAGTTCTAGCAGTTTGGGGGTGGAGTCTTTTGGATTTTCCACATAAAGTATCATGTCATCTGCAAAGAGTGAGAGTTTGACTTCTTTGCTGACTTGGATGCTTTGATTTCTTTTTGTTGTCTGATTGTTGTGGCTAGGACTTCTAATACTACATTGAATAGCAGTGGTGATAGTGGACATCCCTGCCGTGTTCCAGACCTTAGGGGGAAAGCTCTCAGTTTTTTCCCCATTGAGAATGATATTCGCTGTGGGTTTTTCCTAGATGGCTTTTATGATATTGAGTTATGTACTCTCTATCCCTATACTCTGAAGAGTTTTGATCAAGTAAGGATGCTGTACTTTGTCAAATGCTTTTTCTGCATCTATCGAGGGGGTCATATGGTTCTTGTTCTTTCTTTTATTAATGAATTGTATCACATTGATTGGTTTGTGGTTGTTGAACCAAACTTGCAGCCCAGGAATAAATACCACTTGGTCGTGGTGAATAATCCTTTTAATGTACTGTTGAATCCTATTGGCTAGTATTTTGGTGAGAATTTTTGCATCCATGTTCATAAGGGATATTGGTCTGTAATTCTCCATTTTGGTGGGGTCTTTGTCTGGTTTTGGGATCAAGGTAATGGTAGCCTCATAAAACAAGTTTGGAAGTTTTCCTTCCATTTCTATTTTTTGGAACAGTTTCAGAACAATAGGTATTAATTCTTCTTTAAATGTTTGATAGAATTCCCCTGGGAAGACTTCTGGCACTGGCTTTTTGTTTTTTGGGAGATTTTTGATGACTGCTTCAATTTCCTTTGTGGTTATAGGTTCAGGTTTCCTATTTCCTCCTGGTTCAGTTTTGGTAGTTGATACATCTCTAGGAATGCATCCATTTCTTCCAGGTTATCTAATTTGCTGGCATAGAGTTGCTCATAATATGTTCTTATAATTGTTTGTATTTCTTTGGTGTTGG
>NW_027957854.1:0-212 GCF_054177405.1 Leptonychotes weddellii
TTAGAAGAGAAATATTACGATTAGAGCAGAGATCAATGAATTAGAAACCAGAAACACAGTAGATCAGATCAATGGAACTAGAAGCTGGTTCTTTCAAAGAGTTAATAAGATCAGTAAGCCACTGGACAGACTTATCCAAAAGAAAAGAGAAAGGGCCCAAATTAATAAAATTATGCATGAAAGGAGAGAGAACACTACTGATATCAAGGAAA
>NW_027957855.1:0-212 GCF_054177405.1 Leptonychotes weddellii
ACAGGAGCTCCCTGGAGACCTGAGCCTCTCCTGGCTGCAAGTGGAGCTCCTGGGCTCCACCCTGGGACTCTCGGCGTAGCCAGCCCCACTGATGTGCCCACAGATGCCCTGGGGGCTCGTTAAAACGCAGGTCCTGGGGCGCCTGGTGGCTCAGTTGGTTAAGCAACTGCCTTCGGCTCAGGTCATGATCCTGGAGTCCTGGGATCGAGTCC
>NW_027957856.1:0-212 GCF_054177405.1 Leptonychotes weddellii
ATGCAGGGTGCCTGGGCTGCAGATGGGTCGTGGAGTTCAATCTTAACAGCGACCTTTTATTACCCCCATTTCATACATGAACGCACTAAACCCTGCAGGGGTTCAGAGATTTCCCAAGGTCACAACTAATAAATGGCATTCATCTCCCAGAAAATCCTATGCTGGCTTATTCTCATTCTTCAGGTTCTCGCTTGAAACCAACTTCGGCAGAG
>NW_027957857.1:0-212 GCF_054177405.1 Leptonychotes weddellii
CTGAGCTGAGATCAAGAGTCAGACACCTAAAAAAAGGAGAGGGGGCACCCGGGTGGCTCAGATGGTTGGGTGTCTGCCTTCGGCTTGGGTCACGGTCTCCAGGTCCTGGGATCGAGCCCCACGTCGGGCTCCCAGCTCGCCGGGAGTCTGCTTCTCCGTCTCCCTCTGCCTCTCCCCGTTTGTGCTCTCTCTGTCTCTCTTTCTCTCTCAAA
>NW_027957858.1:0-212 GCF_054177405.1 Leptonychotes weddellii
AAAGCCTAGGGTGAGGGGCGCCTGGGTGGCTCAGTTGGTTAAGCGACTGCCTTCAGCTCAGGTCATGATCCTGGAGTCCCTGGATCGAGTCCCGCATCGGGCTCCCTGCTCGGCAGGGAGTCTGCTTCTCCCTCTGACCCTCCCCCCTCTCATGTGCTCTCTCTCATTCTCTCTCTCTCAAATAAATAAATAAAATCTTTAAAAAAAAAAAA
>NW_027957859.1:0-212 GCF_054177405.1 Leptonychotes weddellii
GGAAGCCCTGGAAATGTGGTCTAGTCTTAGGCGAGTTTCCCTGTCCAGCTGTTGCTGAAGTTGCACACCAGAGCCGCCGGCCCTGGAGGTGCCGGATCTGAGGAGGCGGCAAGAACCACAGGCTTGCATTAAGCAAATCAGTCCAAATTCAGACTCCCACTTGTTCGGGTATTTTACCCTAATTTTTCTTTTTTTTTTTAAAGATTTATTTA
>NW_027957860.1:0-212 GCF_054177405.1 Leptonychotes weddellii
AAAAAAAAAAAAAAAAAAAAAACAGTTTATTAGTATTAGCACCATCCTCAAAGTTGTTCTAGATCTATGGTTCTCAAAGTGAGGTCCTCAGACCAGTGACATCAGTGGTCACTTGGGGTCTTGCTAGAAATGCAAAATTGTGGTCCCCACCCTAGATCTACTGAATCATAAACTCTGAGAGTGAAGCCCAGAAATCTTTTTTATCAGCCCTC
>NW_027957861.1:0-212 GCF_054177405.1 Leptonychotes weddellii
CATCCAAATGGCCAACAGACACATGAAAAAGTGCTCAATATCGCTCAGCATCAGGGAAATCCAAATCAAAACCTCAATGAGATACCACCTCACACCAATCAGAATGGCTAGAATTTACAAGTCAGGAAACGACAGATGTTGGCGGGGATGCGGAGAAAGGGGAACCCTCCTACACTGTTGGTGGGAATGCAAGCTGGTGCAGCCACTCTGGA
>NW_027957862.1:0-212 GCF_054177405.1 Leptonychotes weddellii
CCCAGAATGTTCACTATCAATGCCTGTTCCTATCACGTTGGTGCAGGGGGCCACGGCCACGCTGAGAAAACACTTGGAGTCAGTGTTATGATCGAGAGAGGAATACCCAGAAAGCCTCGGGCCCCCAGAGAGGAGGGATGGTAAACAAAATGCACTAATCCCACGGGTCATGCACCAAACTGGGTCGCTGCCCCAGCCCGGCAGGTGCCCTC
>NW_027957863.1:0-212 GCF_054177405.1 Leptonychotes weddellii
GGGTTTTGTAAAGCAGGGATAGGACTCGCCTTGGCAAAATGTGCAGGAGGCAGTCCTTGCCTATCATGTCCCATTTCAGGGGCCCCCGCTTGCCCCCACTTATCCCAGATGTACCCTGTGCTCACACCCGGCAACCCCCTTCTGCCATGGAGTGTCTTGTTCAAGAGTTTATCCCAAACCCCCGGGAGTGCAGGTGGAGTCTGCCCTGGGGA
>NW_027957864.1:0-1198 GCF_054177405.1 Leptonychotes weddellii
AAAAAAAAATATGCTGTCAAAAAATAAATAAATAAATAAAAAATAAAAAGTCTATCCATATTCAACATATGGTTTTAGCTCAATATTTTATCTGTAATGTAGAATCTCATAAATATATCACATGTTATTTATCCATCTCTCCAATGAATGGCATTTTGGCTGATTTGATACTTTTCTGCATTCTGAACTCTGCTAAAAGGAATTTTCTGACTGAACTGTGAAAATGTTTTCTAGGGAGTACTTAAATTTATTGGATTGATATATGTGCATTTGTAGTTTTATTAAGTACTGCCAAATCGTACTCTAATATTTTTTTTTAACAATTTACATTCTTACCAGAAGGGTATGAGAATTCCCATTCTTCACAGTCTTACCAGTACTTTTTATTGTCAGCTGTTATTATTGCCAATCTGATGGAATTAGGGTATCTCTGTAAGTCTATTTCTATCTCAATAATTTTAAACAATTATAAGAAATATTAAAACAAAATATCATCCTAAATCCGATCCATTAATGAAATAATTTGAATATGTTAGAGAGGATCTATATAAAGATGTATTCTAGGAAGAATGAAGCCTGTATTTTGCCAGAGAACTTTTATTGTTCTGCTATTTTAGAAACACATATTGCTGAATAAATAGAACATTAGGATGCAAATTTTCTACTTGAAGTAACCCTAAACAAATGAAGGCCGGATTAACTATAGACTTGAGTGTTAGTTTAAATTTACAAATTTGTTGTTTATAATTAAGAAATAATTATCTAGATAGCCCTATTCAAACAAGCTCCCTTTGTAATGTAATGCTCCTAAAATAATTAGAACAGTGTAATAATGTCACAGAAATAGAAGTAGTGATCAAGAGAGAAGATGAGATTCCAAAAATAGATTGAATTATATATAAATAATAGAATAAAATAAGCATTAAAAGTTTGCATAAATTTAAAAATTTATTTAATAAACAGCATTGGAAGAACTATTAGCTTCTCTACTCTCATTATATCTTTTTTTTTTTTTTTAAAGATTTTATTTATTTATTTGAGACAGAGAGAATGAGAAACAGAGCATGAGAGGGAGGAGGGTCAGAGGGAGAAGCAGACTCCCCGCCGAGCAGGGAGCCCGATGTGGGACTCGATCCCGGGACTCCAGGATCATGACCTGAGCCGAAGGCAGTCGCTTAACCAACTGAGCCACCCAGGC
>NW_027957865.1:0-212 GCF_054177405.1 Leptonychotes weddellii
GGGGTGGCCGGGGGGTGGGTATTGAGGAGGGCACGTTCTGCATGGAGCACTGGGTGTTATGCACAAATAATGAATCATGGAACACTTCATCTCGAACTAATGATGTAATGTATCGGGATTAACATAAGAATAAAAAAAAAAAGAAGAGCCTCAGGGGCTCTTCTGTTCAAAATGTTGTGTACAATTAAATTGGAGTTTAAAAATTAGAATGA
>NW_027957866.1:0-212 GCF_054177405.1 Leptonychotes weddellii
TAATGCACACATCGATGATGTGGGCATGGATCTTCATATTTGCCCTTCCTGCTTCACAGTTTATAGTGAAGAGCAAACAAGGGAAACGAAGCACCTGAAAAGCCTCTGTGGACTCTGGAGGGCTACACAACTATAAATTCCATTCATTTGTTTCGAGAAAACTTACCAAAGCCAGACTCTTCTTCCATGAGTGTGCCACAGTGCCATAATTA
>NW_027957867.1:0-212 GCF_054177405.1 Leptonychotes weddellii
GGGGTGGGGGGATGGGTTAGCCCAGTGATGGGTATTAAGACAGGCATGTATTGCAATGAGCACTGGGTGTTATACACAAACAATGAATCATGGAACACTACATCAAAAACTAATGAAGTACTATATGGAGACTAACATAATAAAAAAAAAAGAACAAAATAAACCTAAAGCAAGCAGAAGGAAGGAAATAATAAAATTAAAAGCAGAAATCA
>NW_027957868.1:0-212 GCF_054177405.1 Leptonychotes weddellii
TTTAGGGGAGGTGCCATCACGTTTCACCTGCACAACTCTGAGCACAACAGCAACAGCTAGAGTGAACGCGGAGCTGGGAGGCCAGAGCCAGGACACAAGGAAGACATGCCTGACACAACTATAATGCTGTTGCCACAGCTCATCAAGTTCATTCTAATGTCTTGAGATCACCTAATACCAGTTCAAAATCAGATTCTCCCGATTGACCCAAA
>NW_027957869.1:0-212 GCF_054177405.1 Leptonychotes weddellii
AGATTCTGTACATTGACTCCTGGCTAGGAATTGCCCGGACCCTTCCCCCCTGGGTGCGATTCACTTGCAATAGGCAGGGACAGGCCAGGGTCTTAATCGCCTCATCCAAGCAACCTAAAGAAAATTAGCAAAAGCCCAAGTCTCCACAAATCATAGCCGAAGATCCTGAGGACACACCGATCCTGGCCCCACTGTATGCACCCTCAAGACCA
>NW_027957870.1:0-212 GCF_054177405.1 Leptonychotes weddellii
GGCTCCCTGCTCGGCGGGCAATCTGCTTCTCCTTCTCCCTTGGCTCTTCCTCCGACTCGTGCGCGCGTGCATACACACACACACACACACACTTGGTCTCTCTCAAACAAAACAAAAAAAACCCCGAAACCGTTAAAAAAAAAAAAAAATGCCAGCCAGCTACCTGTTTCTAAAGTTTCTAGTAGCCACAGTTAAAACACAAACGGGTAAGA
>NW_027957871.1:0-212 GCF_054177405.1 Leptonychotes weddellii
CATGTTAAGGATGACTAAAATAATTCATTCCAAAGGCGTTATGTTGGAGTAGTTGTAGAGAAACGTATTTGAGCTAGTGTGCTATAAAAAGTACAATAAAAGGGAAATTTCATGTAGTTGCAAACATTCTGAGTTTGTAAAATTATCTTCGTTTGTCATCAAATGCTTACATTAGTAATAATAAAACAAGATGACACTTTTCCATTAAAAAA
>NW_027957872.1:0-212 GCF_054177405.1 Leptonychotes weddellii
AAAGATATAGCGAGAGAGAGAGAGAGCGCACAAGCAGTGGGGAGGGGCAGAGGGAGAGAGACAAGCAGACTCCCTGCTGAACAGGGAGCCCAATTCGGGGCTCCATCCCAGGACCCTGGGATCATGACCTGAGCTGAAGGCAAACACTTAACCACAGGTGCTCCTGAGTAAATGTATTTTAAAATAAGATCTACATGATTGATAATTCGTGG
>NW_027957873.1:0-212 GCF_054177405.1 Leptonychotes weddellii
CATGACAAAAATTATTATTATTTTTTTGTTCTTGATGGAGATTAAGATGCCTTGAATTGTCTAGGGTGTGTGTACTTAGAAACTAACAGCTCTAAGTACCTTTCCTACTTTTTTTTTATTAAACAGATGTCTTCAATTTAATGCAAGAAAACATTTTACTGTTGTACAATCATGTTCTGGTGGTTTGATTGTTTACAGGATATTCCAAAATA
>NW_027957874.1:0-212 GCF_054177405.1 Leptonychotes weddellii
CCCTCACTTCCCTCTTCTTTTTTCTCTCTCCCTCCAATTTGTCTGGCTAGAAGTTCTTCATTATTATGATAATGATGGTTTTGGTTTTTACTTATTTTCTCAGTATTTGAATGTTTTAAAATTACTGATTTATAATTATAATTTCCCTGTGACAACCTCTTTAGCCCACAGTTAATTTAGAAATCCAGGATTTTTTTTTTCATTTTTAAAAC
>NW_027957875.1:0-1198 GCF_054177405.1 Leptonychotes weddellii
AGCCTGGTACTGGCACAAAAACAGACATGTAGACCACTGGAACAGAATAGAGAACCCAGATATGGACCCTCAACTCTATGGTCAAATAATCTTTGACAAAGCAGGAAAAAACATGCAATGGAAAAAAGACAGTCTCTTCAATAAATGGTGCTGGGAAAATTGGACAGCCACATGCAGAAGAATGAAACTCGACCATTATCTAACACCATTCACAAAGATAAACTCAAAGTGGATGAAAGACCTCAATGTGAGACAGGAATCCATCAAAATCCTAGAGGAGAACATAGGCAGTAACCTTTTTTACATCGCCCACAGCAATTTCTTTCAAGATACATCTCCAAAAGCTAGTGAAACAAAAGCAAAAATGAACTTTTGGGACTTCATCAAGATAAAAAGCTTCTGTACAGCAAAGGAAAAAGTCAACAAAACAAAGAGGCAACCCACAGAATGGGGGAAGATATTTGCAAATGACACTACAGATAAAGGGCTGGGATCCAAGATCTATAAAAAACTTCTCAAACTCAACACCCAAAAAACAAATAATCAAGTCAAAAAATAGGCAGAAGACAAGAACAGACAGTTCTCCGAAGAAGACATACAAATTGCTAACAGACACATGAAAAAATTTTCATCATCATCAGCCATCAGGGATTTTCAAATCAAAACCACACTGAGATATCACCTTACAGCAGTTAGAATGGTAAAAATTGACAAGGCAAGAAACAACAAATGTTGGAGAGGTTTGGAGAAAGGAGAACCCTCTTACACTGTTGGTGGGAATGCAAGTTGGTACAGCTACTTTGGAAAACAGTGTGGAGGTGCCTCAAAAAATTAAAAGTAGAGCTACCCTATGACCCAGCAATTGCACTATTGTGTATTTACCCAAAGACACAGATGTAGTGAAAAGAAGGGCCATATGCACCCCAATGTTCATAGCAGCAATGTCCGCAATAGCCAACCTGTGGAAAGAGCTGAGATGCCCTTCAACAGATGAATGGGTAAAGAAGATGTGGTCCATATATACAATGGACTATTACTCAGCCATCAGAAAGGATGAATACCCAACTTTTACATCAACATGGATGGGACTGGAGGAGATTATGCTAAGTGAAATAAGTCAAGCAGAGAAAGTCAATTATCATATGGTTTCACTTATTTGTGGAACATAAGGAATAGCATGGAGGACATTAGGAGAAGG
>NW_027957876.1:0-212 GCF_054177405.1 Leptonychotes weddellii
CCTAAATTATGCTAATGAACATATGATTCTATGACTTGGGATAGACAATGCAGAATTTTGCAAACTTATTTTTTTTTTATTCTTATGTTAATCCCCAAACATTACATCATTAGTTCTAGATGAAGTGTTCCATGATTCATTGTTCGTGCACAACACCCAGTGCTCCATGCAGAACGTGCCCTCCTCAACACCCACCACCCGGCCCACCCCTC
>NW_027957877.1:0-212 GCF_054177405.1 Leptonychotes weddellii
AAAAAACTCAATGATATTTGGCCTTTGACATGAGATGTTGCAATTTAATTTCAAACAGTCACATGAAATATAATAGATTTACATGATTTATTGTTAATTAAACGCTATAATTTGCACCACTTAAATATTTCATAGAATTTTACAGGTTTTTCTTGTTGTCATGCTTTACTTTGGTTAAAGTGTGTCTTTATTCTATTCGTTAATTTCTCCGA
>NW_027957878.1:0-212 GCF_054177405.1 Leptonychotes weddellii
CCTGAGAACTTTCTTTTTTTTTTTTTTTTTAAAGATTTTATTTATTTATTTGAGAGAGAGAATGAGAGACAGCACGAGAGGGAAGCGGGTCAGAGGGAGAAGCAGACCCCCCGCCGAGCAGGGAGCCCGATGCGGGACTCGATCCCGGGACTCCAGGATCATGACCTGAGCCGAAGGCAGTCGCTTAACCAACTGAGCCGCCCAGGCGCCCC
>NW_027957879.1:0-212 GCF_054177405.1 Leptonychotes weddellii
CCACCATCACCACCATCACTATCATCACCACCATCACCATCACCACCATCACCACCATCACTACCATCACCATCATCATCACCACCACCATCACCATCATCACCACCATCACCACCATCACCATCATCTTCATTGTCATCTTCATCATCATCACCACCATCACCACCACCATCACCACCATCATTACCATCATCACCACATCATCTTCATCA
>NW_027957880.1:0-212 GCF_054177405.1 Leptonychotes weddellii
AGCCTCTCCCTGGCCCAATCAGGACAAGCTCAGGTTGTTTGGCCCTACATCCAGTCCTCAAGGAGGTGGTATTGCTACTGTCAGGAGGGCAGGCTTTCAGGGTGGAGAGAGCTTCCAGAGGGGTTTAGGCAGAGAAACCCAGGGGATGGAGCAACAGCAGGTTTTGTGGGGTTTTCAGCCATTTGCTTCCTCTACTAGGACAGGGGGAGTGG
>NW_027957881.1:0-212 GCF_054177405.1 Leptonychotes weddellii
ATCAGAAAAGCGACCACATTCTGGAAGGTAGGACGTGCGGAGAAGTGAATCCGAGGCGATATTCGGGAGGATAGACGGCAGGGGAGGGGCCTCCGTCAGCCGCTTCTGGCAACTGATAGAACCACAGAACACAAAATCGGAACTTTTAAAAGTCTGCTCCGCTGAGGGACGTCACTCCGGTGGCTAAGCGGGGGGTGGAACCCTCCGGGACA
>NW_027957882.1:0-212 GCF_054177405.1 Leptonychotes weddellii
ACAGCATTGGGTAAAAAGAGGACCCAGCAGTGGGATTGTTGATGATTGCTGGATGAGGAGGTCTCCTCAAGGCCAGGGACTACATCTGATCACCTGAGTCCTCAGAGTCCAGTTGGGAATAGAAGAAGTGACAATAAATTGTGTGTGTATGAATGCATGGATGAATGGATGGATGGATGCATGGTTGGGTACATGTATGTATGTATGGTTGG
>NW_027957883.1:0-212 GCF_054177405.1 Leptonychotes weddellii
ATGAACTGGAAAGGATGCATGCTAAACTCACTATGGGGAGGTTAAAAAACACCCAAAACATGGGGAAAAAAGGATGACCCTAAAAGCTTCCAGAAGAAAAAAGCTCATCACATACTAAGGACCAGATATCTTAACTGGCACTGGACTTAAAAAATAATACTGAAGGGGCACCCAGATGGCTCAGTAAGTTAAGTGTCTGTCTTCGACTCAGG
>NW_027957884.1:0-212 GCF_054177405.1 Leptonychotes weddellii
ATAAAACCTGAAAAGACAAGGAGTTACATCTTACGGATGAACAAAGAAAGTGGTTCCTCGAGATGGAATTTACTCCCGGTGAAGATGCTGTGAAGATTGGAAATAACAACAAAGGATTTTAGGATATTCCATAAACTTAGTTGCTAAAGCAGCTGCAGGGTTTGAGAGGATTGACTCCCAATTTGGAAACAAGTTCTGCCGTGGGTAAAATG
>NW_027957885.1:0-212 GCF_054177405.1 Leptonychotes weddellii
GGAGGGATGGGGTGGCTGGGTGATGGACACTGGGGAGGGTATGTGCTATGGTGAGTGCTGTGAATTGTGTAAGACTGATGAATCACAGACCTGTACCTCTGAAACAAATAATACATTATATCTTTAAAAAAAGAAGAAGACAGTAGGAAGGGAAAAATGAAGGGGGGCAGAACTGGAGAGGGAGAGGAACCATGAGAGACTATGGACTCTGA
>NW_027957886.1:0-12442 GCF_054177405.1 Leptonychotes weddellii
AGGATGGGTTAGCCTGGTGGTGGGTATTGAGGAGGGCACATTCTGCATGGAGCACTGGGTGTTATGCACAAACAATGAATCATGGAACACTTCATCTAAAACTAATGATGTAATGTATGGGGATTAACATAAGAATTAAAAAACAACAACAACAAAAAAAAACCCTTCCAATAAAATGCCAAACCCAGAAAGTTTCCCTCGTGGATTTTAACAAATATTTAGGAAAGAAATAGTAACAATTCTATCCAATTTCTTCTAGAAAATCCAAAAGGAAAAAGTATTTCCCAACTCATTTCATGAAGTCAGCATTACATTTATAGCAAAACCAGATAAAGACATTACAAACCCAAAACTATAGACCAATATCTCTCGGAAAAAAAATCTCAAAATCCTCAACCAAACATGGTAAATTTAATATAGGAAAATACAAAAATAATAATATATCACAACAAAGTAGGGAAACAAGGCTGGATCAACATTCAAAATCGATTTCAACATGGCATTAACAAGTTCAAGAAAAACATGGTTCTCTTAATGAATACAGAAAAATCACTTGACAAAATTCAACATCCATTCAGGATTCAAAAACAAAAAACCAACCCAAAATAAAACAAAAAACTCCCAGCAAACCAAGGATAAAAATAAATGTCCTTAGCCTAATAGAGGGCATCTAGAAAAATCTATAGCTTACCTTATATTTTAGGTTAAAAGACTGAATGCTTTCTACCTAATATTGGGATGAGGACAAATATGTCTGTTCTCACTATTCTTATTCAATATTGTTCTGGAAGTCCTAACCAGTGCTATAAAGCAAGTAAAATAAACACAAGTAAATATAGAGTAGAAAAGAAGAAAGAAAACTGTCTCTATTCACATGAGATAATGGCCTACATGAAAAGTTCCAAGGAATTAAAAGAAAAAAATATATAAACCTTCTAGAATAAGTGATATTAGCAAGATTTCAGGATACAAGTTCAATATTTAAAAAATCAAATGCATTCCTATATATCAGCAATGTACAATTAAGAATGAAAAGTTTTAAAAGTACTGTTTACAATAGCATTGATAAATACACATAAATCTAAAAAATATAAGCAGTGTGTGTGTATGCTGAAAGTTATAAACCATTGGTCAAAAAATAAAAGAAAACCTAAATAAATGAAGAAATATGCTATGTTCATGCATTAGAAGTCTTGATACTGCCAAGATTATAATTCTCCCTCTACAGACCTAGAGATTCAATAGAATCATGTTGAGAATCAGCTTGTAAAGACCAAGAAGCTGATTCTAACAATTACATGGAGAGTCAAAGGAACTAAATTGTCAAACAATTTTGAAAAAGAAGAACTAGGAGCAACCATACTATCCAATTTCAAGACTTATGGTAAAGCTACAGAAATAAACACAGTATGTTATTGATAAAAAGATAAATACATAGCTTAATGGAACACAATAGAGTCCAGAAATAGATCTACACAATATGGTCAATTAATTTTTTACAAAGGTGCAAACACAATTAAATGAAAAATTGCTAGTCTTTCTAGCAAATGGTCTTTGGAAAATTTGACATCGATATGCAAAAGAAAAATGAATTTCAAACAATATCTCATAGATCCAAATGTTAAACATAAAGGCATAGGACTTTTAGAAGAAAACAAAGAACAGAGTCTCTGTGACCATGCTCAGGCAATGAGATCTTAGATAGGAAACAAACAAACAAAAAATCCTGATAAACTGGACTTCATCAAAACGAAGACCTTTTGCTCTGTGAAAGACAGTGTTAAGAGAATGAAAAGAGCAGCCACAGACTGGAAGGAAATAACTGCAAATCATATCCCCAACAAAGGCCTTCTAACAAGAATATATAAGGAACTCTTAAAATTCAACAGTAAGAAAGCAAGCAACCCAATTAAAAAATGCACAAAAAACTTGAACAAATCTTTTTTTTTTTTTTTTTTTAAAGATTTTATTTATTTATTTGACAGAGAGAGACACAGCGAGAGAGGGAACACAAGCTGGGGGAGTGGGAGAGGGAGAAGCAGGCTCCCCGCAGAGCAGGGAGCCCAATGCAGGACTCGATCCCAGGACCCTGGGATCATGACCTGAGCCGAAGGCAGTCGCTTAACCAACTGAGCCACCCAGGCACCCTTGAACAAATCTTTTGATGAGATACATAGTTGACAAGTAAGCATAAGAAAAGATGCTCGACTTCAATAGTCATTCAGGAAATGCAAATTTTGACCACAACTAGATATTGTGAGACAGTAGGATGGCTAATATTAAAAATAAAAGACATTACCAAGTGCTGGCAAGATTTGGAGCAACTGAAACTCTCACACATTAATAGACAATGATGTAGCTTTAACATCTCCAAGGAATAACCTAAAAGTCAAAGGGTACTGATTGTTTCTTAATAGTTTTGCTTGGCTGCAAGGAAGAAAAGCTAAACATCTACAAAGATTTCTGGGATTCGCTTCACAGGAGCTGGGGAGACCCAGTAGCCAAAGGCAATTTGCCTTTGTGCTTCCAAACAAGAAGGACCAAAGTGGATATAAGTCAAATAAAAGAAACTTTTCTGTTTTCTGAGAAAAATAGGCATTGCCTTGCTGCGCTATGTCTTGACCAACAGGCTTTTAGTTAAATTTGCCAAGAGTACTGAGTTCTTACTTTCAAAATCTCTTTGGAGTAACCCTTAAAATAAATGTAAATTTGTTCTTGGATACTGGGTTTTAAATACTTGTTTGTTTTAAGAGGAGGTATCCCCAAGAGCTGAAAGCCAAAGAAACAAACTTATAAGGCAACTTTTGTATTTTGATAAGATTTTCTTAGTTTCATAAGATTTTAGATGCAGGGATTTTTATAAGATATCATAGCTGATGTTCAGTGCATTAATTATTGCTGCACAACAAAATTTAAAAAAAGAATCTTATAGAAGATTAACTAAATCAGTTTTGTTTAATACAGTAGCCCTACGTGGCTAATTAAATTCAAAATTAAATAGAGTTAAAAATTCAGTTTCTTATCACATTAGCCACATTTCAAGGGCTCAACAGTGACATGCAGCTAGTGGTTACCATGGTGGACAGCACTGCAACAGCAGAGTATAGAAATAAAGACTGTGGCCCTTGGAGTCTGGAAGGCTGTGGTTTCCACTGTACAGTCTTGAGCAAACCTCAGCTTTCTGTAAACTGAAGAAAGAATGCTTGTTATTTGGGAAGATTAAACCAGAGGATATTAGCAATAATGTTAGTTATTATTGGAAACTAAACACCAGACAAATAAAATTTAACTGAGGAATTGAACTTTTCTTTGAAATAGTCTATTCCAGTTTTGAGTAACAATTTATGTTGGCCAATAGGACATTCTTTTTATTTCTTCCTATCAGTCTATCTCCCTGATATTTGCAGATTAGTGGGAGAAAAGGCAAGTGTCCCATTTTTATGTATAACTTCATGAAATAGGGAAGGGCAGCTTGACCACTATCTAATTTCATTTTCCATGTATCTCTGTGTTCCCAGTGTGTGAAAAGGCATGAGATATGTTGGTTTTGGGGGGAAAATGCTGTAAGCTTACTGTCTTTAATAATTATAAAATCCCTCTTCTCCAAATAATTATTACAAAACTAAATTATTTGGAATAGAAAGTGTTTATACATAAGAGGGAATGGCAGTAGGAATGTGAAAGAGGAAAGGGGGATCTTAATACCGGGGATTCCTAGGCTAATACTTCAGGATAAGCATACTTTATTCATTATTGTTTTTATTCCTTTGGTGTCACTAGGCACCATCACTCATAATATATTTACTCAAGATCCTTCCCCACTCCAGGAATAGGGTTTACAATACAAGTCTTTGATGATCTGAAAAACTATAGTGCACTTCATTACAGAGTATACTTAGGGAGAGGATGAGCTTTAGTTGGGGTGACCTGTCACACCAGCTCATCCATTACATCTCTTGTCACAACTGTTTACTTTTTCACACTGTGCTGGAGCCTTTAAGAAGAAACACTAAGGTGGGATTGGCTACATGCTGTTCTCCTCTTGACCTGCCAGGGAATTAATCTTGAATGCTCAATTTAATGCTTTCTAACAATGACTGCTGGGGGTGAAAAAGTCTATTAAAAAAAAAAAGACACCCATTTAAAACATAGATGTATATGTCAGTGAAATTAAGTTCTATCACTTTATCTTTGATAGGGAAATAGTAGCAGAAGGTCCCCACATCTCTTTACCATTTACAATATAGCCAGTGATTACTGGGGTAGGATGTTTACTTACATATTAAAGTGGACAAAATCAGTAAAACATACCTATTTGTAAAAAGGCACTGCAAACTATGGTAATTTATGGAAAATTATGATTTTCTACCAGGGATTTGAGAGAGGACTTTAAAACTATTTTTATATTTATCAAATTTAATTTAGACATCTTTGTATTTTGTACATTTTTAAGAAGTCACATGAAATTCATACAGAAAAGATGAAGTAAAGGTATGTACAGTTCCTTTATTAAAATTCATGGAAATGAACAAAAGGAATAACAAAATAAGGTAGAATAAGAATTCATAATTAAATTATAAAACAACCACAAATCACAGCTATGAAAATAGTTTGCCCAAGACAATGACATTTGTTTCAAACTGGGATTTAAAAAAAAAATGGCAATAAATGCTGGCAAATCTCTCTAGCAAGGTACAGATTTTTTCTAAAGGTGCGTTGGCAGGTCCTGAGAGACCTAAGGAATAGACCCGTCCTTAGAAGACTGAGGCTGAGTTAGTTAGTAGACAGGGGCATCAAGAACATAGAAATGTCCTTGCAGAATTCTAGCTATTTATAATGCCAAGATAACTTAAGAGAGAGGAGATAAACAAAGGAGAAATGAGAAAAAATGAAGAGAAACAAATTGCAGCATGGGGAGGAAGCTTTATCATGAGTCAGCCTAACCTCTCTGCTTAGTGATTTGCTCTACCAGAAGAAAAATATTCTTCTAGAGCAAAAGGCACATTAGTGAGAGAGTGTCCTTGTCAGTCTCACTTTACTCCCTATCTGCATATTTTTGCTTATACTAGCAGTGAGCAAACAGAAAGTCACACTTGGATGACTATTCAACAAAGATCCAACATGACACCTACAATGGTTACCATTTTACCGTCCTGTCTCCCATAAAAAGAAAAATTAAAAAAGGAACATAAGCAATCAATATATTTCAGAGAATGGGAATGAAGAACACTACAGACAAATACTCCTCTATATTCTTAAAAAATGGGAAAAAAACCCATAGAATTTTTGATAGGTGTGAAGAATATCAAAGAATCAATACAGGAGATGCAAGAAGAGATAACTAAAGAGATGAAACGCAACCTGGCCACAGTGAGGAAAGAAAGAAAGTAATCAAACCATTTTTAAGAAAAAGAAAGCCACAACAGAAGCAGCTAGAAGTAGAATGGATACTGCTAGAAATAGAGGCAATGACATGGAGGACAAGCATAAGAAAATAATAAATACAAAGAAAGTCCAAAAATCAGTCAAAGTTGTATTAGGCATGGCAGATTTTCCACTCGTTGAAGTAGAGCATCTTTGTAGAACTGGAGAAATGATTAACTCAAACAACCATTACCACCACAGACAAACTCTCATATGCATAAGAAGAAAACTTTCTTATGTAAAAGGAAGTTCTATATCTATAGATCCATATGGCACAGCAGTTTTTCCCAAGAAAATAGTTACAAAATAACCAGTGAAATGATATATTCTGGTGAGGTTTTTGAACTATAAGGATAAAGAAAGAAATATAAAGGTATTGAGACAAAGTGTTAAATTAGCTACAAGATATAAAAATCAGGCTGGCCTCAGACCTCCCCATAGAAACACTCACTCCCAGAAAGCACAGAACAATGTCTACTGACTGTCTAAAGAAAAACAAAACTGGGGCACTTGGGTGGCTCAGTCAGTTAAGCATTTGCCTTTGGCTCTGGTCATGATCTTGGGGTCCTGGGATGGAGCCCCACATCGGGGTCCCCGCTTGGCTGGGAATCTGCTTCTCCCTCTGCCCCTCATGCTCATGCTCTTGCTTTCTCCCTCTCTCAAATGAATAAATAAAATCTTAAAAAAAGAGAAAAGAGAAAAACAAAACTAATATACCCAGCCCAGATTTTGGTCACTTTTCAAGACATAGAAAGTCTTTCTAAAAAAAAAAGTGAATAATTGGAAAAATCTAGTTGAGAATGGAATCTAGCCCATCAAGAAATGAAAGGAGAGGATATACAACTCAGGGAAGGGAAACTATAAAGCAAACGGGTGGTCTGTGAGAACTGATCCCACATAAATTTAGAAGAAACTTCATGATCAACCACTATGAAAGTTAGGATTACAAAAGATAATGTAAATATTATAAACACTCACAATGCAAATCTAATAACAAACAAAATGTAGTTGTGATGGGAAGAAATGTAAGTGAGCCATATTCTTCACCTTCCATAGCAAGATGCCAAAGATTACTTTCTGAAGGTATCACTGTGCATCCATATGAAACTGATGAAAAGTGAAAAAAAATAGAAGTATATATATAGTATGATCCTAATTGTGAACTGGAGGCTGTGAGGGGGTTAGGATTGGCAAGAAAAGAAACCTTTTAATTCACACCAACAGTATAAAATTTCTGCAGTGCTTTTATAATTAATACCAAATAAATTCCCTTTCTGAATGGATAAATGTTTTATCTTCCATGCTTACTCAAAATGTCTAGTCGATGATTTGAGTGATTTTACTGCAAAACTTAATCTTCTGAAAATATTTCCATTGTTTTAATTCAAGGTAAAATAGACTTACATTGATTTCTCTCATTTCTTTAATTTTTAAAGATAGTTTCAGCAGATATATTTACCTGATAAGAGAGCTCATGAACCTATCAAACTACCATCTTTTAAATTGCACACATGCTCTCTCAATACTGGGAATCTCTTCAAGCAGTATCCTTAGAGTGTTCAGCTTTTGGAGTAAAAGACTACATCTTGAAACAGGAAATAGGCTAATTGGGTTCATTGAGGAAAGAAAAGCACATAACCAAATTAATCAACAATAATCTAAGGTTAAATGCTGTGGGTTAAATGTTGTGGGCTGTCATACAATTGGTGTCTTACACTGTGACATGTTCTGAATTATGAGAAAAATCACAAAGTATTTGTGAGGTATTATGGATAACTGTGGGTCTTTCCAAAGTCCCTACATTCAGCCTTTTAGAACCTGTCACATCCTGATCAGTTTCTAGTGTGTCTCCTTGTGTTTGATTCACAGAGCATCTGATAAGGAGGGACACGGAGCTTGAGAGAACCTGCCAGAAAAGTGAAGGGAGACACTATTTTTTTTTTTTTTTAAGATTTTACTTATTTATTTGAGAGAGTGAGAATGAGAGAGAGAGAGAGAGCACATGAGAGGGGGAAGGGTCAGAGGGAGAAGCAGACTCCCTGCCAAGCAGGGAGCCCGATGTGGGACTTGACCCCGGGACTCCAGGATCATGACCTGAGCTGAAGGCAGTCGCTTAACCAACTGAGCCACCCAGGCGCCCCAAGGGAGACACTATTTTTGATTGAGTACCCACTAACAATTCAGTCAACAGCCAACCTGCCTGAAGACAAGTTGAATGTAAAATCAAATTTATGTCCCTCAGCAGATGTTCGTGTTCACCTGTCATAAATGTATATAGATTATAGTAAGACATAAGGATTGACAGGTTTGCAGGTTTTCGTCTGAGAAAACAAGAAAACTTGTATAGAGAAGTCTATAAAATGCTTGAGAAATTCATCACACAGCTGATTTTAAGTTCCCTTTCGAAAGAGACTGGCCACGGTACTTTTTTTCCTAAGAGAAATATTGCAGTGGGGCTGGTTTGGGGGCAAAACTAAATTACCCTGAAGTCAGAGCAAGTTCACTGCTATTTTAAAGTAATTATGATCTAGCTTCATTGTTTGTTTAATAAAGGCTCTTATATTACCTACTAAAATAAACTACAATAATGTAATAGAAGTGCCTAATTTTATAGAGTAAACATGAAGTTGAATTGCAGGTATTTTGTAACTCTACGGATTATCTAAATGAACAAGGAAAACACAACATTTAAAACAAAAATCTAGTGGCAGATCTTTTAGAAAAGTGGACCTCTGTCCTTTATGCATCATGTAAAACCAAATGTTCATACTGGGCAGTTTGCCTAAAAAGGCTACAGTTGTCTTCATCAATTACAGTTATCCATGAACACTGAAACCACCAGGGCCTTAAAAAATGACTTTTATTATGTGCCTATTTTCTGGTTTTGGGGGTCGTACACACATCCTTAGTTGGAAGATAACCAAGGAACTTTGCAACACAGAAAGTTGTGATGGGTGCTAGGATGTTCAAATCTAACTTTTTGTTTTTTAAAGTCCAATCAAAGATATCATCATACTACTAAAGCAAATTAAAACAACCTATTAATCAGAAATGACTATTGTCAGTATAGGTGTAGTGATCTCAATTACAAGAATGTGTGTATATGCAAACAGATCCACACCTTTATCATTCATATCTAGATGTCATGTTCCATGTAAAACTTTTTCTTACTTTTAATCAAACATATTATCGTCATAACATTCTGTTTTATCAATATTGCATTTATGAGATACTTCAACATTTGTTATGGCATATTAATTATTGGAAATGTAAGGATTCCAGAAAGTATGGGACCTTAAATGAATGAGTTCCATCTATTTGGTATTGAAATATGGCTAAACTCGTTTTGGGCTACTGATCTATACCTCCATTTGAAAGCATTATTCTTTCATTCTTCCAAAATGAATCCAGGGAAAGGGCACCATGCTTATTGCTTTTTTAATTTAAATTCCAAGTAGTTAACATACAGTTTAGTATTAGCTTCAGGTGTACAATTTAGTGACTCAACACTTCCATACATCACCCAGTGCTCATCACAACTGCACTCCTTGATCCCTATCACCTGTTTAACCCATTCCACCCCCCCGACCTCCCCTCTGGTAACTATCAGTTCATTGTCTATAATTAAGAGTCTATTTCTTGGTTTGTCTCTCTCTTCTTTTCCCTATGCTCATTTGTTTTGTTTCTTAAATTCCACATGTGAGTGAAATCATATGGTATTTGTCTCTGACCGACTTATTTCACTTAGCATAATACACTCTAGCTCCATCCATGTTGTTGCAAATGGCAAGCTTTCATTCTTTTTTATGGCTGAGTAATATTCCTCTGTGTGTGTGTGTGTGTGTGTGTGTGTGTGTTATATTTACCACATCTTCTTTATCCATTTGTCAATCGATGGACACTTGGGCTGTTTCCATAATTTGACTATTATAGATGACACTGCTATAAAGATTGGTGGCATGTATCCCTTTGAATTAGTATTTTCTCTTCTTTGGGTAAATACCTAGTGGTGCAATTGCTGGATCATAGGGTAGTTCCATTTTTTAACTTTTTGAGGAACCTCCATCCTGTTTTCCAGAGTGGCTGCACCAGTTTGCATTCCCACCAACAGTGCAAGAGGGTTCCCCTTTCTCCATATCCTTGCCGACATCTGTGATTTCTTGTGTTGTTGATTTTAGCCATTCTGAAGGGTGTGAGGTGCTATCTCATTGTAGTTTTGATTTGCATTTCCCTGATGATGAGTGATGTGGAGCATCTTTTCATGTGTCTATTGGCCATCTGTATGTCTTCTTTGGAGAAATGTCTGTTCATGTCTCCTGCCCATTTGTTATTTGGATTATTTGTTTTTTGAGTATTGAGTTTTATAAGTTATTCATATATTTTAGATAGTAACCCTTTATCAGATATGTCATTTGCAAATATCTTCTTCCATTCTGTAGGCTGCCTTTTAGTTTTGTTGATTTTTCCTGCACTGTGCAGTGCTTATTATTGCTCTATCCATAGGTTCCCTTGCAGACCCAGGAATCATCACGTTAACCTTCTGAAATGCTTCTCTTCATTCAAAGCCCAATTCACAAGCTGCCTTCTCTTGAAGTCTTCCTAACTTCCCATCCCACATTGAAATGCTTTATTCTTCCCTCTGCACCATCAGAATATTTTACTTATTCCTGTGTTAAAGTGCTTAAGCACCTGGAAGCATTTTGATAAATAATTTTTGTATTAATGGATGGATGGAGCAAACCAAAATTTCATCTAGTGGCAAAGGAACACATCTCAAGTACTGGTTTGGATATCATCTTGCTGGGTTTATAAAACCAACACAGTTCAGTCATATCTTAATGGTTCACCAGATCTATGAAATTCAGAATATTGCAGAAGCCTGAAGGTTTTTTTATCTGATGGATTCAAATCCTTCTGAATGTTAGGTTGTATAGATAAATATATGACAAAGGCCAAAATTAATTATTAAGATTTTAGATGAACATTATACCTGAAAACTTAATTTCTGGAATATTTAGTGATTAGGCAGAGAGAATAAATCTTAAAAGCCAAAGAAAGGTTTAATTTAAGTCATATAATTAACAGACTTTGCCATCTGCTGAGACGTCCACTTGAGTTGAGGTTCAATCTGCTTCATATAGAATTTGGCCTTCTTTCATCTGTTTTTCTTGCTTTGGCACGGATCCTAATGCAAGCTATGTAGCTTCTCTTTGAGAACATATCTTTTCCTTGACATGCTCTAAAATACCACTCAATAAAATACAGACTACACATTCCCAATTCTGTTTGAATATGAACAAGCAAGCAAACTAAAATATCTTCCTTTTGTTTCCAGTTCAATTCTGTCCTGTTTGCATATTGGGATTAATCAGCTATTAATGAATTTATTTTCAATTGCACACTTGCCACCAAATGTTGTGTGAATTGGGGCAGCTCAGTTTTTGAGAGTTGTTTCCTCCTCTTTTCAAATGAGGACATTAGCCTAAACCACCTTGAGGTGTTAACATTCTATGGTCTTCTGTTTCCAAGTATGCCATTCCTTGGTTATGCTTTCATATGTTTAGAAAAATTCTTGGAACTGAAAAGTGCATGATTCAGAAAGTTACTAAATATTTATAAATACTTTTAGGGCAAATAAAAGGATAGGGCATGGTAATGTATGCACTTGATTATCTCAAAGCTGGGAGTTCAGGATAAAGTACACAAGATCAAAAAGGTTTTAAAAATGCACAAGTTACAGAGCTTAAAATAAGTCTGAAAGGAACCTGAAATATGTACAGAATACTCCATCACTTTATAAGCACTTCTATGATAAGTGCTCAATAAGTGGTAATGAATGTAACTTTTCTCTTTATATTTTACCGTTCCTTATCTTGAGGGACTGTTCTCTTCACACGACTGTTCTGCGTGGATGATGAACATCTATTAATGTCTTCATTCACTCATTTAACAATGATTTATGAAGTGCCTAGTAAAAGCCGCACTGGGCTTGATACAGCAGATATGATGGCAAGTTGTAGAACATGGTTCTTGCCATCATTTAGCTTTCAAGCTTGCCATTGTGAAGTATTAAAAAAATATATTGGAATAGAAGGCATTAGTTCTCTTTTTAAGCGAGAATACATACTGCCATCTTTATGCCTGTTCTTAAATTCATATGGATAGTCTTTCAGCAACTACTTTTAATACCCTTTAAGCTTTTTCCTTATAAAAATAAATCTTAATGAAATACTACTCAGCAATAAAAATGAACAAAACATGAATATGTACAATAAACATAGAAGTGAAATAAAATAAGTCAGATATTCCGTTGGTATGGAATTCTAGAAAAGGTAACATTACAATGACAGAAAGGAGATCAGTGTCCGGGATGGGATCCACAGAAAAGGAGCCTGAGGGAACTTTTTGGCAGAATGGACCTCCTGTTCAGTATCTTGATTGTAGTAGTTTTTAAGTGATTATATGTTATCAAAATATATACTTACAAAGGATAAATTTTATGGGTTGTTAAGTTGTACCCGAATAAAGCTAAAAGAAAAAAACCATAAATTTTTATCCATTTCCTAAAAACCATTCACATGCAAGAAGTTATATTAGAGAAAAACAGTAGAAAGAAATGATCCCATTCATTTCTATAGGCCTTCTGACTTTATTCTCAAAATAAGTTATATGCCTCAATCATATTCACTTTGCTTTTCACAGAAAATGTCTTGAAAAGATATACCATAATCATATCCTTCACTTTATCAAAGGATGACAATAAGAAATCACTATGAACAATATTTCTGCATTTTCAGGGATCTCACTATTGAAGGCAAAGTCTATTAAGTTCTTTAAAGTTCCTTAGATATTGATCCAAATCATTTAATACTAGAAAGTAAGCTGTGGGGCGCCTGGGTGGCTCAGTTGGTTAAGCGACTGCCTTCGGCTCAGGTCATGATCCTGGAGTCCCGGGATCGAGTCCCACATCGGGCTCCCTGCTCAGCGGGGAGTCTGCTTCTCCCTCTGACCCTCCCCA